>NW_025408682.1:905000-907500 GCF_020360975.1 Hirsutella rhossiliensis | reverse complement strand
CGCCCCAAGGGCACGGGCGCTCAGGCGTCACGGGGTCACTGGGGATGCCCGGCAGGAGAGCTTCACGGCTCCCCCCTACGCCGGATGGGTGCTGTGGGCAGGGCTGGCCGCCTGGCAAGTCCCCCCGCCCGCAGCACGACAGGTGGCAACCGCGCGCCGCTGACACCGCCATGGTAGAAGCGGCGCGTGCGAGTCCTCCTCCTGGGGCGCCCAAGCCGCACGGCCCACAGCGGGCCGCGTGCGGCGGACGGTCTGCCCTGGGGAACAGAAGAGGGGGAAAGCGGAATGCCCGCAGCGGCGCCCTGGGCCAGCAGCCGAGGGTCGCTGCCGCGCGGCGCGCCTCCGGGCGCCCACCAGTAACTTGGAACTCTCTCCGGCGCGTCCGTCGCGCCGGTAGGCCAACCCCGGCGAACGATAGTTACCTGGTTGATTCTGCCAGTAGTCATATGCTTGTCTCAAAGATTAAGCCATGCATGTCTAAGTATAAGCAATTATACAGCGAAACTGCGAATGGCTCATTATATAAGTTATCGTTTATTTGATAGTACCTTACTACTTGGATAACCGTGGTAATTCTAGAGCTAATACATGCTGAAAATCCCGACTTCGGAAGGGATGTATTTATTAGATTCAAAACCAATGCCCTCTGGGCTCACTGGTGATTCATGATAACTCCTCGAATCGCACGGCCTTGCGCCGGCGATGGTTCATTCAAATTTCTTCCCTATCAACTTTCGATGTTTGGGTAGTGGCCAAACATGGTTGCAACGGGTAACGGAGGGTTAGGGCTCGACCCCGGAGAAGGAGCCTGAGAAACGGCTACTACATCCAAGGAAGGCAGCAGGCGCGCAAATTACCCAATCCCGACACGGGGAGGTAGTGACAATAAATACTGATACAGGGCTCTTTTGGGTCTTGTAATTGGAATGAGTACAATTTAAATCCCTTAACGAGGAACAATTGGAGGGCAAGTCTGGTGCACCGCTGGTGCCAGATAGAGCCGACCCTCCGGTAAACAAACGGCTAGTCGAGCGCCCGACGAGTGACGGGTGGGCGCCGGCGAGACAACCTGGATCGGGGAAGGCTAAGGCCCTGCGGGCCTACGCTGATCCCGAGCAGAGCCGCGCGGGCGGCCTGTAGAGCGCGCCAGGTGTCGGTCCCGGGAGACTTCGTCCCCGGGGCTTAAGGTACGTGCCAATCCCCGCGAAAGTGGGGCCCTGCGGACGAGCACCCGTCGTGCAAAGTCGCAGGAGGCGTGGCGATTCTCAATAGCGTATATTAAAGTTGTTGTGGTTAAAAAGCTCGTAGTTGAACCTTGGGCCTGGCTGGCCGGTCCGCCTCACCGCGTGTACTGGTCCGGCCGGGCCTTTCCCTCTGTGGAACCCCATGCCCTTCACTGGGCGTGGCGGGGAAACAGGACTTTTACTTTGAAAAAATTAGAGTGCTCCAGGCAGGCCTATGCTCGAATACATTAGCATGGAATAATGAAATAGGACGCGCGGTTCTATTTTGTTGGTTTCTAGGACCGCCGTAATGATTAATAGGACAGTCAGGGCATCAGTATTCAATAGTCAGAGGTGAAATTCTTGGATCTATTGAAGACTAACTACTGCGAAAGCATTTGTCAAGGATGTTTTCATTAATCAGGAACGAAAGTTAGGGGATCGAAGACGATCAGATACCGTCGTAGTCTTAACCATAAACTATGCCGACTAGATCGGAAGATGTTATTTTTGACTCGTTCGGCACCTTACGAGAAATCAAAGTGCTTGGGCTCCAGGGGAGTATGGTCGCAAGGCTGAAACTTAAAGAAATTGACGGAAGGGCACCACCAGGTGGAGCCTGCGGCTTAATTTGACTCAACACGGGAAACTCACCAGGTCCAGACACAATGAGGATTGACAGATTGAGAGCTCTTTCTTGATTTTGTGGGTGGTGGTGCATGGCCGTTCTTAGTTGGTGGAGTGATTTGTCTGCTTAATTGCGATAACGAACGAGACCTTAACCTGCTAAATAGCCCGTATTGCTTTGGCAGTACGCTGGCTTAGAGGGACTATCGGCTCAAGCCGATGGAAGTTTGAGGCAATAACAGGTCTGTGATGCCCTTCGATGTTCTGGGCCGCACGCGCGCTACACTGACGGAGCCAGCGAGTACTCCCTTGGCCGGAAGGCCCGGGTAATCTTGTTAAACTTCGTCGTGCTGGGGATAGAGCATTGCAATTATTGCTCTTCAACGAGGAATCCCTAGTAAGCGCAAGTCATCAGCTTGCGTTGACTACGTCCCTGCCCTTTGTACACACCGCCCGTCGCTACTACCGATTGAATGGCTCAGTGAGGCGTCCGGACTGGCCCAGAGAGGTGGGCAACTACCACTCAGGGCCGGAAAGTTCTCCAAACTCGGTCATTTAGAGGAAGTAAAAGTCGTAACAAGGTCTCCGTTGGTGAACCAGCGGAGGATCATTACCGAGTTATTCAACTCCCAAACCCCTGTGAACCTTAC
>NW_025408682.1:895000-897500 GCF_020360975.1 Hirsutella rhossiliensis | reverse complement strand
GCCTATGCTCGAATACATTAGCATGGAATAATGAAATAGGACGCGCGGTTCTATTTTGTTGGTTTCTAGGACCGCCGTAATGATTAATAGGGACAGTCAGGGCATCAGTATTCAATAGTCAGAGGTGAAATTCTTGGATCTATTGAAGACTAACTACTGCGAAAGCATTTGTCAGGATGTTTTCATTAATCAGGAACGAAAGTTAGGGGATCGAAGACGATCAGATACCGTCGTAGTCTTAACCATAAACTATGCCGACTAGGGATCGGACGATGTTATTTTTTGACTCGTTCGGCACCTTACGAGAAATCAAAGTGCTTGGGCTCCAGGGGGAGTATGGTCGCAAGGCTGAAACTTAAAGAAATTGACGGAAGGGCACCACCAGGGGTGGAGCCTGCGGCTTAATTTGACTCAACACGGGGAAACTCACCAGGTCCAGACACAATGAGGATTGACAGATTGAGAGCTCTTTCTTGATTTTGTGGGTGGTGGTGCATGGCCGTTCTTAGTTGGTGGAGTGATTTGTCTGCTTAATTGCGATAACGAACGAGACCTTAACCTGCTAAATAGCCCGTATTGCTTTGGCAGTACGCTGGCTTCTTAGAGGGACTATCGGCTCAAGCCGATGGAAGTTTGAGGCAATAACAGGTCTGTGATGCCCTTCGATGTTCTGGGCCGCACGCGCGCTACACTGACGGAGCCAGCGAGTACTCCCTTGGCCGGAAGGCCCGGGTAATCTTGTTAAACTTCGTCGTGCTGGGGATAGAGCATTGCAATTATTGCTCTTCAACGAGGAATCCTAGTAAGCGCAAGTCATCAGCTTGCGTTGACTACGTCCCTGCCCTTTGTACACACCGCCCGTCGCTACTACCGATTGAATGGCTCAGTGAGGCGTCCGGACTGGCCCAGAGAGGTGGGCAACTACCACTCAGGGCCGGAAAGTTCTCCAAACTCGGTCATTTAGAGGAAGTAAAAGTCGTAACAAGGTCTCCGTTGGTGAACCAGCGGAGGGATCATTACCGAGTTATTCAACTCCCAAACCCCCTGTGAACCTTACACACACGTTGCCTCGGCGGGACCGCCCCGGCGCCCTCGCGGCCCGGACCAAGGCGCCCGCCGGAGGACCACCAGACTCTCCTGTCGCAGTGGCATTTCTCCGAGTCAAGCAAGCAAAATGAATCAAAACTTTCAACAACGGATCTCTTGGTTCTGGCATCGATGAAGAACGCAGCGAAATGCGATAAGTAATGTGAATTGCAGAATTCAGTGAATCATCGAATCTTTGAACGCACATTGCGCCCGCCAGTACTCTGGCGGGCATGCCTGTCGAGCGTCATTTCAACCCTCGAGCCCGTCTCGGTGTTGGGGGCCCCACGGCCGCGAGGCCGCCCCCGAAATGCATTGGCGACCCCGCCGCGGCCTCCCCTGCGCAGTAGCTCCCAGAGAACCTCGCACCGGAAACGCGGAGGCGGTCACGCCGTAAAACAACTCTCCTCCTGGAAGTTGACCTCGGATCAGGTAGGGATACCCGCTGAACTTAAGCATATCAATAAGCGGAGGAAAAGAAACCAACAGGGATTGCCCCAGTAACGGCGAGTGAAGCGGCAACAGCTCAAATTTGAAATCTGGCCCCGCGGGGCCCGGAGTAATTTGCAGAGGATGCTTTGGCGCGGCGCCTTCCGAGTTCCCTGGAACGGGACGCCATAGAGGTGAGAGCCCTGTCTGGTCGGACGCCCAGCCTCTGTAAAGCTCCTTCGACGAGTCGAGTAGTTTGGGAATGCTGCTCTAAATGGGAGGTATATGTCTTCTAAAGCTAAATACTGGCCAGAGACCGATAGCGCACAAGTAGAGTGATCGAAAGATGAAAAGCACTTTGAAAAGAGGGTTAAACAGTACGTGAAATTGTTGAAAGGGAAGCGCTTGTGACCAGACATGGGCGCGGCGAATCATCCGGCGTTCTCGCCGGTGCACTTCGCGCCCGGGCCAGCATCAGTTCGCGGCGGGGGACAAAGGCGCCGGGAACGTGGCTCCCCCGGGAGTGTTATAGCCCGGCGCGCAATGCCCCGCGGCGGACTGAGGTTCGCGCATCCGCAAGGATGCTGGCGTAATGGTCACCAGTGACCCGTCTTGAAACACGGACCAAGGAGTCGTCCTCGTATGCGAGTGTTCGGGTGTCAAACCCCTACGCGCAATGAAAGTGAACGCAGGTGAGAGCCTCACGGCGCATCATCGACCGATCCTGATGTTCTCGGATGGATTTGAGTAAGAGCATACGGGGCCGGACCCGAAAGAAGGTGAACTATGCCTGTGTAGGGTGAAGCCAGAGGAAACTCTGGTGGAGGCTCGCAGCGGTTCTGACGTGCAAATCGATCGTCAAACATGGGCATGGGGCGAAAGACTAATCGAACCTTCTAGTAGCTGGTTTCCGCCGAAGTTTCCCTCAGGATAGCAGTGTCGATCTCAGTTTTATGAGGTAAAGCGAATGATTAGGGACCCGGGG
>NW_025408682.1:887500-890000 GCF_020360975.1 Hirsutella rhossiliensis | reverse complement strand
AATAACCGGCGAACGATAGTTACCTGGTTGATTCTGCCAGTAGTCATATGCTTGTCTCAAAGATTAAGCCATGCATGTCTAAGTATAAGCAATTATACAGCGAAACTGCGAATGGCTCATTATATAAGTTATCGTTTATTTGATAGTACCTTACTACTTGGATAACCGTGGTAATTCTAGAGCTAATACATGCTGAAAATCCCGACTTCGGAAGGGATGTATTTATTAGATTCAAAACCAATGCCCTCTGGGCTCACTGGTGATTCATGATAACTCCTCGAATCGCACGGCCTTGCGCCGGCGATGGTTCATTCAAATTTCTTCCTATCAACTTTCGATGTTTGGGTAGTGGCCAAACATGGTTGCAACAGGTAACGGAGGTTAGGGCTCGACCCGGAGAAGGAGCCTGAGAAACGGCTACTACATCCAAGGAAGGCAGCAGGCGCGCAAATTACCCAATCCCGACACGGGGAGGTAGTGACAATAAATACTGATACAGGGCTCTTTTGGGTCTTGTAATTGGAATGAGTACAATTTAAATCCCTTAACGAGGAACAATTGGAGGGCAAGTCTGGTGCACCGCTGGTGCCAGATAGAGCCGACCCTCCGGTAAACAAACGGCTAGTCGAGCGCCCGACGAGTGACGGGTGGGCGCCGGCGAGACAACCTGGATCGGGGAAGGCTAAGGGCCCTGCGGGCCTACGCTGATCCCGAGCAGAGCCGCGCGGGCGGCCTGTGTAGAGCGCGCCAAGGTGTCGGTCCCGGGGAGACTTCGTCCCCCGGGGCTTAAGGTACGTGCCAATCCCCCGCGAAAGTGGGGCCCTGCGGACGAGCACCCGTCGTGCAAAGTCGCAGGGAGGCGTGGCGCCCGCGGGGCCCAGCGTCAGTTCAGTGGCCAGCAGCCGCGGTAATTCCAGCTCAATAGCGTATATTAAAGTTGTTGTGGTTAAAAGCTCGTAGTTGAACCTTGGGCCTGGCTGGCCGGTCCGCCTCACCGCGTGTACTGGTCCGGCCGGGCCTTTCCTCTGTGGAACCCCATGCCCTTCACTGGGCGTGGGGGGAAACAGGACTTTTACTTTGAAAAAATTAGAGTGCTCCAGGCAGGCCTATGCTCGAATACATTAGCATGGAATAATGAAATAGGACGCGCGGTTCTATTTTGTTGGTTTCTAGGACCGCCGTAATGATTAATAGGGACAGTCAGGGCATCAGTATTCAATAGTCAGAGGTGAAATTCTTGGATCTATTGAAGACTAACTACTGCGAAAGCATTTGTCAAGGATGTTTTCATTAATCAGGAACGAAAGTTAGGGGATCGAAGACGATCAGATACCGTCGTAGTCTTAACCATAAACTATGCCGACTAGGGATCGGACGATGTTATTTTTTGACTCGTTCGGCACCTTACGAGAAATCAAAGTGCTTGGGCTCCAGGGGGAGTATGGTCGCAAGGCTGAAACTTAAAGAAATTGACGGAAGGGCACCACCAGGGGTGGAGCCTGCGGCTTAATTTGACTCAACACGGGGAAACTCACCAGGTCCAGACACAATGAGGATTGACAGATTGAGAGCTCTTTCTTGATTTTGTGGGTGGTGGTGCATGGCCGTTCTTAGTTGGTGGAGTGATTTGTCTGCTTAATTGCGATAACGAACGAGACCTTAACCTGCTAAATAGCCCGTATTGCTTTGGCAGTACGCTGGCTTCTTAGAGGACTATCGGCTCAAGCCGATGGAAGTTTGAGGCAATAACAGGTCTGTGATGCCCTTCGATGTTCTGGGCCGCACGCGCGCTACACTGACGGAGCCAGCGAGTACTCCCTTGGCCGGAAGGCCCGGGTAATCTTGTTAAACTTCGTCGTGCTGGGGATAGAGCATTGCAATTATTGCTCTTCAACGAGGAATCCCTAGTAAGCGCAAGTCATCAGCTTGCGTTGACTACGTCCCTGCCCTTTGTACACACCGCCCGTCGCTACTACCGATTGAATGGCTCAGTGAGGCGTCCGGACTGGCCCAGAGAGGTGGGCAACTACCACTCAGGGCCGGAAAGTTCTCCAAACTCGGTCATTTAGAGGAAGTAAAAGTCGTAACAAGGTCTCCGTTGGTGAACCAGCGGAGGATCATTACCGAGTTATTCAACTCCCAAACCCCTGTGAACCTTACCACACGTTGCCTCGGCGGGGACGCCCCGGCGCCCTCGCGGCCCGGACCAAGGCGCCCGCCGGAGGACCACCAGACTCTCCTGTCGCAGTGGCATTTCTCTCCGAGTCAAGCAAGCAAAATGAATCAAAACTTTCAACAACGGATCTCTTGGTTCTGGCATCGATGAAGAACGCAGCGAAATGCGATAAGTAATGTGAATTGCAGAATTCAGTGAATCATCGAATCTTTGAACGCACATTGCGCCCGCCAGTACTCTGGCGGGCATGCCTGTCGAGCGTCATTTCAACCCTCGAGCCCGTCTCGGTGTTGGGGGCCCCACGGCCGCGAGGCCGCCCCCGAA
>NW_025408682.1:877500-882500 GCF_020360975.1 Hirsutella rhossiliensis | reverse complement strand
AGGTGCAGGGTAGGTGCAGGGTAGGTATAGGGTAGGTATAGGGTAGGTATAGGGTAGCCGGGCTACCCTAGAGCCGTTCGCCGTGCGGGTGGCGGCTGGCGCTAGAGAGCGGCGGTGCGCACGACGGCGGCGGGCGGTAGGTGTAGGGTAGGCGGGCTCCCTGGGCCCCCTCTCGTCGCCTGGGCGCCGCCATAAGCGCCCGCCACAGCGCCCAGACGCCTGTGCGCCTCCCACCGCGGCGCCCGCCGCCAAGTCGAGCGGCCTACCCTGCACCCGCCCGCGGCGCCTCCCACCCTGCACCACCGACGACCGCCGGACGTGCAAGTCGAGCCCGCGTACCCTGCACGCGCCCGCAGGCGGGTTGGTGGGAAAAAGCGTCGTGAGTCGATTTTTTGCAAAACGCATACAAATGAATTTTGCGGAAAATCAAAAATGGCCAACGAAGGGCGTGTGGCGTGGCCGCCCCACAGATAAGCGCGGTGGGTATGTGAGAGGGGGCGGTCCGTCTGGGAGACGGCCGCCGCGACAGGCCAGCGCACAGCGTCTGAGCCCGCCGCGGGGCGCCGGCGTCACCCCAGGCTTCACAATTCAATCACTGTACCTTATCTTCTAGACGTCCTCCGGGTGGCCTTCTGTACAACCTTGTTAGGCTCCGGCCTCGGCAGCGGTCGGTCATGGTGGACGTCGCCCCAAGGGCACGGGCGCTCAGGCGTCACGGGGTCACTGGGGATGCCCGGCAGGAGAGCTTCACGGCTCCCCCCTACGCCGGATGGGTGCTGTGGGCAGGGCTGGCCGCCTGGCAAGTCCCCCCGCCCGCAGCACGACAGGTGGCAACCGCGCGCCGCTGACACCGCCATGGTAGAAGCGGCGCGTGCGAGTCCTCCTCCTGGGGCGCCCAAGCCGCACGGCCCACAGCGGGCCGCGTGCGGCGGACGGTCTGCCCTGGGGAACAGAAGAGGAGATCGGAATGCCCGCAGCGGCGCCTGGGCCAGCAGCCGAGGGTCGCTGCCGCGCGGCGCGCCTCCGGGCGCCCACCAGTAACGGAACTCTCCGGCGCGTCCGTCGCGCCGGTAAATAACCGGCGAACGATAGTTACCTGGTTGATTCTGCCAGTAGTCATATGCTTGTCTCAAAGATTAAGCCATGCATGTCTAAGTATAAGCAATTATACAGCGAAACTGCGAATGGCTCATTATATAAGTTATCGTTTATTTGATAGTACCTTACTACTTGGATAACCGTGGTAATTCTAGAGCTAATACATGCTGAAAATCCCGACTTCGGAAGGGATGTATTTATTAGATTCAAAACCAATGCCCTCTGGGCTCACTGGTGATTCATGATAACTCCTCGAATCGCACGGCCTTGCGCCGGCGATGGTTCATTCAAATTTCTTCCTATCAACTTTCGATGTTTGGGTAGTGGCCAAACATGGTTGCAACAGGTAACGGAGGTTAGGGCTCGACCCGGAGAAGGAGCCTGAGAAACGGCTACTACATCCAAGGAAGGCAGCAGGCGCGCAAATTACCCAATCCCGACACGGGGAGGTAGTGACAATAAATACTGATACAGGGCTCTTTTGGGTCTTGTAATTGGAATGAGTACAATTTAAATCCCTTAACGAGGAACAATTGGAGGGCAAGTCTGGTGCACCGCTGGTGCCAGATAGAGCCGACCCTCCGGTAAACAAACGGCTAGTCGAGCGCCCGACGAGTGACGGGTGGGCGCCGGCGAGACAACCTGGATCGGGGAAGGCTAAGGGCCCTGCGGGGCCTACGCTGATCCCGAGCAGAGCCGCGCGGGCGGCCTGTGTAGAGCGCGCCAAGGTGTCGGTCCCGGGGAGACTTCGTCCCCCGGGGCTTAAGGTACGTGCCAATCCCCCGCGAAAGTGGGGCCCTGCGGACGAGCACCCGTCGTGCAAAGTCGCAGGGAGGCGTGGCGGCCCGCGGGGGCCCAGCGTCGGTTCAGTGGCCAGCAGCCGCGGTAATTCCAGCTCCAATAGCGTATATTAAAGTTGTTGTGGTTAAAAGATCGGAGTTGAAACTTTGGGCTGGCTGGCCGGTCCGCCTTACCGCGTGTACCGGTCCGGCCGGGCCTTTCCTCTGTGGAACCCCATGCCCTTCACGGGGGGGGGGGGGAAACAGGACTTTTACTTTGAAAAAATTAGAGTGCTCCAGGCAGGCCTATGCTCGAATACATTAGCATGGAATAATGAAATAGGACGCGCGGTTCTATTTTGTTGGTTTCTAGGACCGCCGTAATGATTAATAGGGACAGTCAGGGCATCAGTATTCAATAGTCAGAGGTGAAATTCTTGGATCTATTGAAGACTAACTACTGCGAAAGCATTTGTCAAGGATGTTTTCATTAATCAGGAACGAAAGTTAGGGGATCGAAGACGATCAGATACCGTCGTAGTCTTAACCATAAACTATGCCGACTAGGGATCGGACGATGTTATTTTTTGACTCGTTCGGCACCTTACGAGAAATCAAAGTGCTTGGGCTCCAGGGGGAGTATGGTCGCAAGGCTGAAACTTAAAGAAATTGACGGAAGGGCACCACCAGGGGTGGAGCCTGCGGCTTAATTTGACTCAACACGGGGAAACTCACCAGGTCCAGACACAATGAGGATTGACAGATTGAGAGCTCTTTCTTGATTTTGTGGGTGGTGGTGCATGGCCGTTCTTAGTTGGTGGAGTGATTTGTCTGCTTAATTGCGATAACGAACGAGACCTTAACCTGCTAAATAGCCCGTATTGCTTTGGCAGTACGCTGGCTTCTTAGAGGACTATCGGCTCAAGCCGATGGAAGTTTGAGGCAATAACAGGTCTGTGATGCCCTTCGATGTTCTGGGCCGCACGCGCGCTACACTGACGGAGCCAGCGAGTACTCCCTTGGCCGGAAGGCCCGGGTAATCTTGTTAAACTTCGTCGTGCTGGGGATAGAGCATTGCAATTATTGCTCTTCAACGAGGAATCCTAGTAAGCGCAAGTCATCAGCTTGCGTTGACTACGTCCCTGCCCTTTGTACACACCGCCCGTCGCTACTACCGATTGAATGGCTCAGTGAGGCGTCCGGACTGGCCCAGAGAGGTGGGCAACTACCACTCAGGGCCGGAAAGTTCTCCAAACTCGGTCATTTAGAGGAAGTAAAAGTCGTAACAAGGTCTCCGTTGGTGAACCAGCGGAGGATCATTACCGAGTTATTCAACTCCCAAACCCCTGTGAACCTTACCACACGTTGCCTCGGCGGGACCGCCCCGGCGCCCTCGCGGCCCGGACCAAGGCGCCCGCCGGAGGACCACCAGACTCTCCTGTCGCAGTGGCATTTCTCCGAGTCAAGCAAGCAAAATGAATCAAAACTTTCAACAACGGATCTCTTGGTTCTGGCATCGATGAAGAACGCAGCGAAATGCGATAAGTAATGAATTGCAGAATTCAGTGAATCATCGAATCTTTGAACGCACATTGCGCCCGCCAGTACTCTGGCGGGCATGCCTGTCGAGCGTCATTTCAACCCTCGAGCCCGTCTCGGTGTTGGGGGCCCCACGGCCGCGAGGCCGCCCCCGAAATGCATTGGCGACCCCGCCGCGGCCTCCCCTGCGCAGTAGCTCCCAGAGAACCTCGCACCGGAAACGCGGAGGCGGTCACGCCGTAAAACAACTCTCCTCCTGGAAGTTGACCTCGGATCAGGTAGGGATACCCGCTGAACTTAAGCATATCAATAAGCGGAGGAAAAGAAACCAACAGGGATTGCCCCAGTAACGGCGAGTGAAGCGGCAACAGCTCAAATTTGAAATCTGGCCCCCGCGGGGCCGAGTTATAATTTGCAGAGGATGCTTTTGGCGCGGCGCCTTCCGAGTTCCCTGGAACGGGACGCCATAGAGGGTGAGAGCCCCGTCTGGTCGGACGCCCAGCCTCTGTAAAGCTCCTTCGACGAGTCGAGTAGTTTGGGAATGCTGCTCTAAATGGGAGGTATATGTCTTCTAAAGCTAAATACTGGCCAGAGACCGATAGCGCACAAGTAGAGTGATCGAAAGATGAAAAGCACTTTGAAAAGAGGGTTAAACAGTACGTGAAATTGTTGAAAGGAAGCGCTTGTGACCAGACATGGGCGCGGCGAATCATCCGGCGTTCTCGCCGGTGCACCGCGCCCGGGCCAGCATCAGTTCGCGGCGGGGGACAAAGGCGCCGGGAACGTGGCTCCCCCGGGAGTGTTATAGCCCGGCGCGCAATGCCCCGCGGCGGACTGAGGTTCGCGCATCCGCAAGGATGCTGGCGTAATGGTCACCAGTGACCCGTCTTGAAACACGGACCAAGGAGTCGTCCTCGTATGCGAGTGTTCGGGTGTCAAACCCCTACGCGCAATGAAAGTGAACGCAGGTGAGAGCCTCACGGCGCATCATCGACCGATCCTGATGTTCTCGGATGGATTTGAGTAAGAGCATACGGGGCCGGACCCGAAAGAAGGTGAACTATGCCTGTGTAGGGTGAAGCCAGAGGAAACTCTGGTGGAGGCTCGCAGCAGATCTGACGTGCAAATCGATCGTCAAACATGGGCATGGGGCGAAAGACTAATCGAACCTTCTAGTAGCTGGTTTCCGCCGAAGTTTCCCTCAGGATAGCAGTGTCGATCTCAGTTTTATGAGGTAAAGCGAATGATTAGGGACCCGGGGGCGCTCTTTAGCCTTCATCCATTCTCAAACTTTAAATATGTAAGAAGCCCTTGTTGCTTAGTTGAACGTGGGCATTCAGATGTATCGACACTAGTGGGCCATTTTTGGTAAGCAGAACTGGCGATGCGGGATGAACCGAACGCGAGGTTAAGGTGCCGGGTGGACGCTCATCAGACACCACAAAAGGCGTTAGTACATCTTGACAGCAGGACGGTGGCCATGGAAGTCGGAATCCGCTAAGGACTGTGTAACAACTCACCTGCCGAATGTACTAGCCCTGAAAATGGATGGCGCTCAAGCGTCCCACCCATACCTCGCCCTCG
>NW_025408682.1:870000-872500 GCF_020360975.1 Hirsutella rhossiliensis | reverse complement strand
TGGGTAGTGGCCAAACATGGTTGCAACAGGTAACGGAGGTTAGGGCTCGACCCGGAGAAGGAGCCTGAGAAACGGCTACTACATCCAAGGAAGGCAGCAGGCGCGCAAATTACCCAATCCCGACACGGGAGGTAGTGACAATAAATACTGATACAGGGCTCTTTTGGGTCTTGTAATTGGAATGAGTACAATTTAAATCCCTTAACGAGGAACAATTGGAGGGCAAGTCTGGTGCACCGCTGGTGCCAGATAGAGCCGACCCTCCGGTAAACAAACGGCTAGTCGAGCGCCCGACGAGTGACGGGTGGGCGCCGGCGAGACAACCTGGATCGGGGAAGGCCCTGCGGGGCCTACGCTGATCCCGAGCAGAGCCGCGCGGGCGGCCTGTGTAGAGCGCGCCAAGGTGTCGGTCCCGGGGAGACTTCGTCCCCCGGGGCTTAAGGTACGTGCCAATCCCCCGCGAAAGTGGGGCCCTGCGGACGAGCACCCGTCGTGCAAAGTCGCAGGGAGGCGTGGCGGCCCGCGGGGCCCAGCGTCGGTTCAGTGGCCAGCAGCCGCGGTAATTCCAGCTCCAATAGCGTATATTAAAGTTGTTGTGGTTAAAAGCTCGTAGTTGAACCTTGGGCCTGGCTGGCCGGTCCGCCTCACCGCGTGTACTGGTCCGGCCGGGCCTTTCCTCTGTGGAACCCCATGCCCTTCACTGGGCGTGGCGGGAAACAGGACTTTACTTTGAAAAATTAGAGTGCTCCAGGCAGGCCTATGCTCGAATACATTAGCATGGAATAATGAAATAGGACGCGCGGTTCTATTTTGTTGGTTTCTAGGACCGCCGTAATGATTAATAGGGACAGTCAGGGCATCAGTATTCAATAGTCAGAGGTGAAATTCTTGGATCTATTGAAGACTAACTACTGCGAAAGCATTTGTCAAGGATGTTTTCATTAATCAGGAACGAAAGTTAGGGGATCGAAGACGATCAGATACCGTCGTAGTCTTAACCATAAACTATGCCGACTAGGGATCGGACGATGTTATTTTTTGACTCGTTCGGCACCTTACGAGAAATCAAAGTGCTTGGGCTCCAGGGGGAGTATGGTCGCAAGGCTGAAACTTAAAGAAATTGACGGAAGGGCACCACCAGGGGTGGAGCCTGCGGCTTAATTTGACTCAACACGGGGAAACTCACCAGGTCCAGACACAATGAGGATTGACAGATTGAGAGCTCTTTCTTGATTTTGTGGGTGGTGGTGCATGGCCGTTCTTAGTTGGTGGAGTGATTTGTCTGCTTAATTGCGATAACGAACGAGACCTTAACCTGCTAAATAGCCCGTATTGCTTTGGCAGTACGCTGGCTTAGAGGACTATCGGCTCAAGCCGATGGAAGTTTGAGGCAATAACAGGTCTGTGATGCCCTTCGATGTTCTGGGCCGCACGCGCGCTACACTGACGGAGCCAGCGAGTACTCCCTTGGCCGGAAGGCCCGGGTAATCTTGTTAAACTTCGTCGTGCTGGGGATAGAGCATTGCAATTATTGCTCTTCAACGAGGAATCCCTAGTAAGCGCAAGTCATCAGCTTGCGTTGACTACGTCCCTGCCCTTTGTACACACCGCCCGTCGCTACTACCGATTGAATGGCTCAGTGAGGCGTCCGGACTGGCCCAGAGAGGTGGGCAACTACCACTCAGGGCCGGAAAGTTCTCCAAACTCGGTCATTTAGAGGAAGTAAAAGTCGTAACAAGGTCTCCGTTGGTGAACCAGCGGAGGATCATTACCGAGTTATTCAACTCCCAAACCCCTGTGAACCTTACACACGTTGCCTCGGCGGGACCGCCCCGGCGCCCTCGCGGCCCGGACCAAGGCGCCCGCCGGAGGACCACCAGACTCTCCTGTCGCAGTGGCATTTCTCTCCGAGTCAAGCAAGCAAAATGAATCAAAACTTTCAACAACGGATCTCTTGGTTCTGGCATCGATGAAGAACGCAGCGAAATGCGATAAGTAATGTGAATTGCAGAATTCAGTGAATCATCGAATCTTTGAACGCACATTGCGCCCGCCAGTACTCTGGCGGGCATGCCTGTCGAGCGTCATTTCAACCCTCGAGCCCGTCTCGGTGTTGGGGGCCCCACGGCCGCGAGGCCGCCCCCGAAATGCATTGGCGACCCCGCCGCGGCCTCCCCTGCGCAGTAGCTCCCAGAGAACCTCGCACCGGAAACGCGGAGGCGGTCACGCCGTAAAACAACTCTCCTCCTGGAAGTTGACCTCGGATCAGGTAGGGATACCCGCTGAACTTAAGCATATCAATAAGCGGAGGAAAAGAAACCAACAGGGATTGCCCCAGTAACGGCGAGTGAAGCGGCAACAGCTCAAATTTGAAATCTGGCCCCCCCCGCGGGGCCCGAGTTGTAATTTGCAGAGGATGCTTTTGGCGCGGCGCCTTCCGAGTTCCCTGGAACGGGACGCCATAGAGGGTGAGAGCCCCGTCTGGTCGGACGCCCAGCCT
>NW_025408682.1:862500-865000 GCF_020360975.1 Hirsutella rhossiliensis | reverse complement strand
ACCCTGCACGCGCCCGCAGGCGGGTTGGTGGGAAAAAGCGTCGTGAGTCGATTTTTTGCAAAACGCATACAAATGAATTTTGCGGAAAATCAAAAATGGCCAACGAAGGGCGTGTGGCGTGGCCGCCCCACAGATAAGCGCGGTGGGTATGTGAGAGGGGGCGGTCCGTCTGGGAGACGGCCGCCGCGACAGGCCAGCGCACAGCGTCTGAGCCCGCCGGGCGCCCGGCGTCACCCCCAGGCTTCACAATTCAATCACTGTACCTTATCTTCTAGACGTCCTCCGGGTGGCCTTCTGTACAACCTTGTTAGGCTCCGGCCTCGGCAGCGGTCGGTCATGGTGGACGTCGCCCCCCAAGGGCACGGGCGCTCAGGCGTCACGGGGTCACTGGGGATGCCCGGCAGGAGAGCTTCACGGCTCCCCCCTACGCCGGATGGGTGCTGTGGGCAGGGCTGGCCGCCTGGCAAGTCCCCCCGCCCGCAGCACGACAGGTGGCAACCGCGCGCCGCTGACACCGCCATGGTAGAAGCGGCGCGTGCGAGTCCTCCTCCTGGGGCGCCCAAGCCGCACGGCCCACAGCGGGCCGCGTGCGGCGGACGGTCTGCCCTGGGGAACAGAAGAGGGGGAAAGCGGAATGCCCGCAGCGGCGCCCTGGGCCAGCAGCCGAGGGTCGCTGCCGCGCGGCGCGCCTCCGGGCGCCCACCAGTAACGGAACTCTCCGGCGCGTCCGTCGCGCCGGTAGGCCAACCCCGGCGAACGATAGTTACCTGGTTGATTCTGCCAGTAGTCATATGCTTGTCTCAAAGATTAAGCCATGCATGTCTAAGTATAAGCAATTATACAGCGAAACTGCGAATGGCTCATTATATAAGTTATCGTTTATTTGATAGTACCTTACTACTTGGATAACCGTGGTAATTCTAGAGCTAATACATGCTGAAAATCCCGACTTCGGAAGGGATGTATTTATTAGATTCAAAACCAATGCCCTCTGGGCTCACTGGTGATTCATGATAACTCCTCGAATCGCACGGCCTTGCGCCGGCGATGGTTCATTCAAATTTCTTCCTATCAACTTTCGATGTTTGGGTAGTGGCCAAACATGGTTGCAACAGGTAACGGAGGGTTAGGGCTCGACCCGGAGAAGGAGCCTGAGAAACGGCTACTACATCCAAGGAAGGCAGCAGGCGCGCAAATTACCCAATCCCGACACGGGGAGGTAGTGACAATAAATACTGATACAGGGCTCTTTTGGGTCTTGTAATTGGAATGAGTACAATTTAAATCCCTTAACGAGGAACAATTGGAGGGCAAGTCTGGTGCACCGCTGGTGCCAGATAGAGCCGACCCTCCGGTAAACAAACGGCTAGTCGAGCGCCCGACGAGTGACGGGTGGGCGCCGGCGAGACAACCTGGATCGGGGAAGGCTAAGGGCCCTGCGGGCCTACGCTGATCCCGAGCAGAGCCGCGCGGGCGGCCTGTGTAGAGCGCGCCAAGGTGTCGGTCCCGGGGAGACTTCGTCCCCCGGGGCTTAAGGTACGTGCCAATCCCCCGCGAAAGTGGGGCCCTGCGGACGAGCACCCGTCGTGCAAAGTCGCAGGGAGGCGTGGAGATCGCGGGGCCCAGCGTCGGTTCAGTGGCCAGCAGCCGCGGTAATTCCAGCTCAATAGCGTATATTAAAGTTGTTGTGGTTAAAAGCTCGTAGTTGAACCTTGGGCCTGGCTGGCCGGTCCGCCTCACCGCGTGTACTGGTCCGGCCGGGCCTTTCCTCTGTGGAACCCCATGCCCTTCACTGGGCGTGGCGGGGAAACAGGACTTTACTTTGAAAAATTAGAGTGCTCCAGGCAGGCCTATGCTCGAATACATTAGCATGGAATAATGAAATAGGACGCGCGGTTCTATTTTGTTGGTTTCTAGGACCGCCGTAATGATTAATAGGGACAGTCAGGGCATCAGTATTCAATAGTCAGAGGTGAAATTCTTGGATCTATTGAAGACTAACCACTGCGAAAGCATTTGTCAAGGATGTTTTCATTAATCAGGAACGAAAGTTAGGGATCGAAGACGATCAGATACCGTCGTAGTCTTAACCATAAACTATGCCGACTAGGATCGGACGATGTTATTTTTGACTCGTTCGGCACCTTACGAGAAATCAAAGTGCTTGGGCTCCAGGGGAGTATGGTCGCAAGGCTGAAACTTAAAGAAATTGACGGAAGGGCACCACCAGGTGGAGCCTGCGGCTTAATTTGACTCAACACGGGAAACTCACCAGGTCCAGACACAATGAGGATTGACAGATTGAGAGCTCTTTCTTGATTTTGTGGGTGGTGGTGCATGGCCGTTCTTAGTTGGTGGAGTGATTTGTCTGCTTAATTGCGATAACGAACGAGACCTTAACCTGCTAAATAGCCCGTATTGCTTTGGCAGTACGCTGGCTTCTTAGAGGGACTATCGGCTCAAGCCGATGGAAGTTTGAGGCAATAACAGGTCTGTGATG
>NW_025408682.1:852500-855000 GCF_020360975.1 Hirsutella rhossiliensis | reverse complement strand
GGCGCCGGCGAGACAACCTGGATCGGGGAAGGCGGCCCTGCGGGGCCTACGCTGATCCCGAGCAGAGCCGCGCGGGCGGCCTGTGTAGAGCGCGCCAAGGTGTCGGTCCCGGGGAGACTTCGTCCCCCGGGGCTTAAGGTACGTGCCAATCCCCCGCGAAAGTGGGGCCCTGCGGACGAGCACCCGTCGTGCAAAGTCGCAGGAGGCGTGGCGATCGCGGGGCCCAGCGTCGGTTCAGTGGCCAGCAGCCGCGGTAATTCCAGCCCAATAGCGTATATTAAAGTTGTTGTGGTTAAAAGCTCGTAGTTGAACCTTGGGCCTGGCTGGCCGGTCCGCCTCACCGCGTGTACTGGTCCGGCCGGGCCTTTCCTCTGTGGAACCCCATGCCCTTCACTGGGCGCGGGGAAACAGGACTTTACTTTGAAAAATTAGAGTGCTCCAGGCAGGCCTATGCTCGAATACATTAGCATGGAATAATGAAATAGGACGCGCGGTTCTATTTTGTTGGTTTCTAGGACCGCCGTAATGATTAATAGGGACAGTCGGGGCATCAGTATTCAATAGTCAGAGGTGAAATTCTTGGATCTATTGAAGACTAACCATGCGAAAGCATTTGTCAAGGATGTTTTCATTAATCAGGAACGAAAGTTAGGGATCGAAGACGATCAGATACCGTCGTAGTCTTAACCATAAACTATGCCGACTAGGATCGGACGATGTTATTTTTGACTCGTTCGGCACCTTACGAGAAATCAAAGTGCTTGGGCTCCAGGGGAGTATGGTCGCAAGGCTGAAACTTAAAGAAATTGACGGAAGGGCACCACCAGGTGGAGCCTGCGGCTTAATTTGACTCAACACGGGAAACTCACCAGGTCCAGACACAATGAGGATTGACAGATTGAGAGCTCTTTCTTGATTTTGTGGGTGGTGGTGCATGGCCGTTCTTAGTTGGTGGAGTGATTTGTCTGCTTAATTGCGATAACGAACGAGACCTTAACCTGCTAAATAGCCCGTATTGCTTTGGCAGTACGCTGGCTTCTTAGAGGGACTATCGGCTCTTCCGATCTGGAAGTTTGAGGCAATAACAGGTCTGTGATGCCCTTAGATGTTCTGGGCCGCACGCGCGCTACACTGATGTATTCAACGAGTCTATAGCCTTGGCCGACAGGCCCGGGTAATCTTTGAAATTTCATCGTGATGGGGATAGAGCATTGCAATTATTGCTCTTCAACGAGGAATCCCTAGTAAGCGCAAGTCATCAGCTTGCGTTGACTACGTCCCTGCCCTTTGTACACACCGCCCGTCGCTACTACCGATTGAATGGCTCAGTGAGGCGTCCGGACTGGCCCAGAGAGGTGGGCAACTACCACTCAGGGCCGGAAAGTTCTCCAAACTCGGTCATTTAGAGGAAGTAAAAGTCGTAACAAGGTCTCCGTTGGTGAACCAGCGGAGGGATCATTACCGAGTTATTCAACTCCCAAACCCCCTGTGAACCTTACACACACGTTGCCTCGGCGGGACCGCCCCGGCGCCCTCGCGGCCCGGACCAAGGCGCCCGCCGGAGGACCACCAGACTCTCCTGTCGCAGTGGCATTTTCTCCGAGTCAAGCAAGCAAAATGAATCAAAACTTTCAACAACGGATCTCTTGGTTCTGGCATCGATGAAGAACGCAGCGAAATGCGATAAGTAATGTGAATTGCAGAATTCAGTGAATCATCGAATCTTTGAACGCACATTGCGCCCGCCAGTACTCTGGCGGGCATGCCTGTCCGAGCGTCATTTCAACCCTCGAGCCCGTCTCGGTGTTGGGGGCCCCACGGCCGCGAGGCCGCCCCCGAAATGCATTGGCGACCCCGCCGCGGCCTCCCCTGCGCAGTAGCTCCCAGAGAACCTCGCACCGGAAACGCGGAGGCGGTCACGCCGTAAAACAACTCTCCTCCTGGAAGTTGACCTCGGATCAGGTAGGGATACCCGCTGAACTTAAGCATATCAATAAGCGGAGGAAAAGAAACCAACAGGGATTGCCCCAGTAACGGCGAGTGAAGCGGCAACAGCTCAAATTTGAAATCTGGCCCCCCCCGCGGGGCCCGAGTTGTAATTTGCAGAGGATGCTTTTGGCGCGGCGCCTTCCGAGTTCCCTGGAACGGGACGCCATAGAGGTGAGAGCCCTGTCTGGTCGGACGCCCAGCCTCTGTAAAGCTCCTTCGACGAGTCGAGTAGTTTGGGAATGCTGCTCTAAATGGGAGGTATATGTCTTCTAAAGCTAAATACTGGCCAGAGACCGATAGCGCACAAGTAGAGTGATCGAAAGATGAAAAGCACTTTGAAAAGAGGGTTAAACAGTACGTGAAATTGTTGAAAGGGAAGCGCTTGTGACCAGACATGGGCGCGGCGAATCATCCGGCGTTCTCGCCGGTGCACTTCGCCGCGCCCGGGCCAGCATCAGTTCGCGGCGGGGGACAAAGGCGCCGGGAACGTGGCTCCCCCGGGAGTGTTATA
>NW_025408682.1:845000-847500 GCF_020360975.1 Hirsutella rhossiliensis | reverse complement strand
CCGGCCTCGGCAGCGGTCGGTCATGGTGGACGTCGCCCCCCAAGGGCACGGGCGCTCAGGCGTCACGGGGTCACTGGGGATGCCCGGCAGGAGAGCTTCACGGCTCCCCCCTACGCCGGATGGGTGCTGTGGGCAGGGCTGGCCGCCTGGCAAGTCCCCCCGCCCGCAGCACGACAGGTGGCAACCGCGCGCCGCTGACACCGCCATGGTAGAAGCGGCGCGTGCGAGTCCTCCTGGCGCCTGCCGCACGGCCCACAGCGGGCCGCGTGCGGCGGACGGTCTGCCCTGGGGAACAGAAGAGGGGGAAAGCGGAATGCCCGCAGCGGCGCCCTGGGCCAGCAGCCGAGGGTCGCTGCCGCGCGGCGCGCCTCCGGGCGCCCACCAGTAAC
The DNA here is from genome assembly GCF_020360975.1 of Hirsutella rhossiliensis. Taxonomy (NCBI): domain Eukaryota; kingdom Fungi; phylum Ascomycota; class Sordariomycetes; order Hypocreales; family Ophiocordycipitaceae; genus Hirsutella; species Hirsutella rhossiliensis. The sequence continues at coordinate 847,111 of NW_025408682.1, read as the reverse complement.
TTGAACTCTCCGGCGCGTCCGTCGCGCCGGTAGGCCAACCCCGGCGAACGATAGTTACCTGGTTGATTCTGCCAGTAGTCATATGCTTGTCTCAAAGATTAAGCCATGCATGTCTAAGTATAAGCAATTATACAGCGAAACTGCGAATGGCTCATTATATAAGTTATCGTTTATTTGATAGTACCTTACTACTTGATAACCGTGGTAATTCTAGAGCTAATACATGCTGAAAATCCCGACTTCGGAAGGGATGTATTTATTAGATTCAAAACCAATGCCCTCTGGGCTCACTGGTGATTCATGATAACTCCTCGAATCGCACGGCCTTGCGCCGGCGATGGTTCATTCAAATTTCTTCCCTATCAACTTTCGATGTTTGGGTAGTGGCCAAACATGGTTGCAACGGGTAACGGAGGGTTAGGCTCGACCCCGGAGAAGGAGCCTGAGAAACGGCTACTACATCCAAGGAAGGCAGCAGGCGCGCAATTACCCAATCCCGACACGGGAGGTAGTGACAATAAATACTGATACAGGGCTCTTTTGGGTCTTGTAATTGGAATGAGTACAATTTAAATCCCTTAACGAGGAACAATTGAGGGCAAGTCTGGTGCACCGCTGGTGCCAGATAGAGCCGACCTCCGGTAAACAAACGGCTAGTCGAGCGCCCGACGAGTGACGGGTGGGCGCCGGCGAGACAACCTGGATCGGGGAAGGCGCGACTGCGGGGCCTACGCTGATCCCGAGCAGAGCCGCGCGGGCGGCCTGTGTAGAGCGCGCCAAGGTGTCGGTCCCGGGGAGACTTCGTCCCCCGGGGCTTAAGGTACGTGCCAATCCCCCGCGAAAGTGGGGCCCTGCGGACGAGCACCCGTCGTGCAAAGTCGCAGGAGGCGCGGATTCGCGGGGCCCAGCGTCGGTTCAGTGGCCAGCAGCCGCGGTAATTCCAGCCCAATAGCGTATATTAAAGTTGTTGTGGTTAAAAGCTCGTAGTTGAACCTTGGGCCTGGCTGGCCGGTCCGCCTCACCGCGTGTACTGGTCCGGCCGGGCCTTCCCTCTGTGGAACCCCATGCCCTTCACTGGGCGTGGCGGGGGAACAAGGGCTTTTACTTTTGAAAAATTAGAGTGCTCCAGGCAGGCCTATGCTCGAATACATTAGCATGGAATAATGAAATAGGACGCGCGGTTCTATTTTGTTGGTTTCTAGGACCGCCGTAATGATTAATAGGGACAGTCGGGGGCATCAGTATTCAATAGTCAGAGGTGAAATTCTTGGATCTATTGAAGACTAACCACTGCGAAAGCATTTGTCAAGGATGTTTTCATTAATCAGGAACGAAAGTTAGGGATCGAAGACGATCAGATACCGTCGTAGTCTTAACCATAAACTATGCCGACTAGGATCGGACGATGTTACATTTTTGAGGCGTTCGGCACCTTACGAGAAATCAGGGTGGTTGGGCTCCAGGGGAGTATGGTCGCAAGGCTGAAACTTAAAGAAATTGACGGAAGGGCACCACCAGGTGGAGCCTGCGGCTTAATTTGACTCAACACGGGAAACTCACCAGGTCCAGACACAATGAGGATTGACAGATTGAGAGCTCTTTCTTGATTTTGTGGGTGGTGGTGCATGGCCGTTCTTAGTTGGTGGAGTGATTTGTCTGCTTAATTGCGATAACGAACGAGACCTTAACCTGCTAAATAGCCCGTATTGCTTTGGCAGTACGCTGGCTTCTTAGAGGGACTATCGGCTGCCGATGGAAGTTTGAGGCAATAACAGGTCTGTGATGCCCTTCGATGTTCTGGGCCGCACGCGCGCTACACTGACGGAGCCAGCGAGTACTTCCCTGGCCGGAAGGCCCGGGTAATCTTGTTAAACTTCGTCGTGCTGGGGATAGAGCATTGCAATTATTGCTCTTCAACGAGGAATCCTAGTAAGCGCAAGTCATCAGCTTGCGTTGACTACGTCCCTGCCCTTTGTACACACCGCCCGTCGCTACTACCGATTGAATGGCTCAGTGAGGCGTCCGGACTGGCCCAGAGAGGTGGGCAACTACCACTCAGGGCCGGAAAGTTCTCCAAACTCGGTCATTTAGAGGAAGTAAAAGTCGTAACA
>NW_025408682.1:835000-837500 GCF_020360975.1 Hirsutella rhossiliensis | reverse complement strand
GGCGTGGCGGGGAAACAGGACTTTACTTTGAAAAATTAGAGTGCTCCAGGCAGGCCTATGCTCGAATACATTAGCATGGAATAATGAAATAGGACGCGCGGTTCTATTTTGTTGGTTTCTAGGACCGCCGTAATGATTAATAGGGACAGTCGGGGGCATCAGTATTCAATAGTCAGAGGTGAAATTCTTGGATCTATTGAAGACTAACCATCGCGAAAGCATTTGTCAAGGATGTTTTCATTAATCAGGAACGAAAGTTAGGGATCGAAGACGATCAGATACCGTCGTAGTCTTAACCATAAACTATGCCGACTAGGATCGGACGATGTTATTTTTGACTCGTTCGGCACCTTACGAGAAATCAAAGTGCTTGGGCTCCAGGGGAGTATGGTCGCAAGGCTGAAACTTAAAGAAATTGACGGAAGGGCACCACCAGGTGGAGCCTGCGGCTTAATTTGACTCAACACGGGAAACTCACCAGGTCCAGACACAATGAGGATTGACAGATTGAGAGCTCTTTCTTGATTTTGTGGGTGGTGGTGCATGGCCGTTCTTAGTTGGTGGAGTGATTTGTCTGCTTAATTGCGATAACGAACGAGACCTTAACCTGCTAAATAGCCCGTATTGCTTTGGCAGTACGCTGGCTTAGAGGGACTATCGGCTGCCGATGGAAGTTTGAGGCAATAACAGGTCTGTGATGCCCTTCGATGTTCTGGGCCGCACGCGCGCTACACTGACGGAGCCAGCGAGTACTGGCCGGAAGGCCCGGGTAATCTTGTTAAACTTCGTCGTGCTGGGGATAGAGCATTGCAATTATTGCTCTTCAACGAGGAATCCCTAGTAAGCGCAAGTCATCAGCTTGCGTTGACTACGTCCCTGCCCTTTGTACACACCGCCCGTCGCTACTACCGATTGAATGGCTCAGTGAGGCGTCCGGACTGGCCCAGAGAGGTGGGCAACTACCACTCAGGGCCGGAAAGTTCTCCAAACTCGGTCATTTAGAGGAAGTAAAAGTCGTAACAAGGTCTCCGTTGGTGAACCAGCGGAGGGATCATTACCGAGTTATTCAACCCCAAACCCCTGTGAACCTTACCACACACGTTGCCTCGGCGGGACCGCCCCGGCGCCCTCGCGGCCCGGACCAAGGCGCCCGCCGGAGGACCACCAGACTCTCCTGTCGCAGTGGCATTTCTCCGAGTAAAGCAAGCAAAATGAATCAAAACTTTCAACAACGGATCTCTTGGTTCTGGCATCGATGAAGAACGCAGCGAAATGCGATAAGTAATGAATTGCAGAATTCAGTGAATCATCGAATCTTTGAACGCACATTGCGCCCGCCAGTACTCTGGCGGGCATGCCTGTCCGAGCGTCATTTCAACCCTCGAGCCCGTCTCGGTGTTGGGGGCCCCACGGCCGCGAGGCCGCCCCCGAAATGCATTGGCGACCCCGCCGCGGCCTCCCTGCGCAGTAGCTCCCAGAGAACCTCGCACCGGAAACGCGGAGGCGGTCACGCCGTAAAACAACTCCTCCTGGAAGTTGACCTCGGATCAGGTAGGGATACCCGCTGAACTTAAGCATATCAATAAGCGGAGGAAAAGAAACCAACAGGGATTGCCCCAGTAACGGCGAGTGAAGCGGCAACAGCTCAAATTTGAAATCTGGCCCCCCCCGCGGGGCCCGAGTTGTAATTTGCAGAGGATGCTTTTGGCGCGGCGCCTTCCGAGTTCCCTGGAACGGGACGCCATAGAGGGTGAGAGCCCCGTCTGGTCGGACGCCCAGCCTCTGTAAAGCTCCTTCGACGAGTCGAGTAGTTTGGGAATGCTGCTCTAAATGGGAGGTATATGTCTTCTAAAGCTAAATACTGGCCAGAGACCGATAGCGCACAAGTAGAGTGATCGAAAGATGAAAAGCACTTTGAAAAGAGGGTTAAACAGTACGTGAAATTGTTGAAAGGGAAGCGCTTGTGACCAGACATGGGCGCGGCGAATCATCCGGCGTTCTCGCCGGTGCACCGCGCCGGGCCAGCATCAGTTCGCGGCGGGGGACAAAGGCGCCGGGAACGTGGCTCCCCCGGGAGTGTTATAGCCCGGCGCGCAATGCCCCGCGGCGGACTGAGGTTCGCGCATCCGCAAGGATGCTGGCGTAATGGTCACCAGTGACCCGTCTTGAAACACGGACCAAGGAGTCGTCCTCGTATGCGAGTGTTCGGGTGTCAAACCCCTACGCGCAATGAAAGTGAACGCAGGTGAGAGCCTCACGGCGCATCATCGACCGATCCTGATGTTCTCGGATGGATTTGAGTAAGAGCATACGGGGCCGGACCCGAAAGAAGGTGAACTATGCCTGTGTAGGGTGAAGCCAGAGGAAACTCTGGTGGAGGCTCGCAGCGGTTCTGACGTGCAAATCGATCGTCAAACATGGGCATGGGGGCGAAAGACTAATCGAACCTTCTAGTAGCTGGTTTCCGCCGAAGTTTCCCTCAGGATAGCAGTGTCGATCT
>NW_025408682.1:827500-830000 GCF_020360975.1 Hirsutella rhossiliensis | reverse complement strand
CTGGTTGATTCTGCCAGTAGTCATATGCTTGTCTCAAAGATTAAGCCATGCATGTCTAAGTATAAGCAATTATACAGCGAAACTGCGAATGGCTCATTATATAAGTTATCGTTTATTTGATAGTACCTTACTACTGGATAACCGTGGTAATTCTAGAGCTAATACATGCTGAAAATCCCGACTTCGGAAGGGATGTATTTATTAGATTCAAAACCAATGCCCTCTGGGCTCACTGGTGATTCATGATAACTCCTCGAATCGCACGGCCTTGCGCCGGCGATGGTTCATTCAAATTTCTTCCCTATCAACTTTCGATGTTTGGGTAGTGGCCAAACATGGTTGCAACGGGTAACGGAGGGTTAGGGCTCGACCCCGGAGAAGGAGCCTGAGAAACGGCTACTACATCCAAGGAAGGCAGCAGGCGCGCAACTACCCAATCCCGACACGGGAGGTAGTGACAATAAATACTGATACAGGGCTCTTTTGGGTCTTGTAATTGGAATGAGTACAATTTAAATCCCTTAACGAGGAACAATTGAGGGCAAGTCTGGTGCACCGCTGGTGCCAGATAGAGCCGACCTCCGGTAAACAAACGGCTAGTCGAGCGCCCGACGAGTGACGGGTGGGCGCCGGCGAGACAACCTGGATCGGGGAAGGCGACTGCGGGGCCTACGCTGATCCCGAGCAGAGCCGCGCGGGCGGCCTGTAGAGCGCGCCAGGTGTCGGTCCCGGGGAGACTTCGTCCCCCGGGGCTTAAGGTACGTGCCAATCCCCCGCGAAAGTGGGGCCCTGCGGACGAGCACCCGTCGTGCAAAGTCGCAGGAGGCGTGGCGATCGCGGGGCCCAGCGTCGGTTCAGTGGCCAGCAGCCGCGGTAATTCCAGCCCAATAGCGTATATTAAAGTTGTTGTGGTTAAAAGCTCGTAGTTGAACCTGGGCCTGGCTGGCCGGTCCGCCTCACCGCGTGTACTGGTCCGGCCGGGCCTTTCCTCTGTGGAACCCCATGCCCTTCACTGGGCGTGGCGGGAAACAGGACTTTACTTTGAAAAATTAGAGTGCTCCAGGCAGGCCTATGCTCGAATACATTAGCATGGAATAATGAAATAGGACGCGCGGTTCTATTTTGTTGGTTTCTAGGACCGCCGTAATGATTAATAGGGACAGTCGGGGCATCAGTATTCAATAGTCAGAGGTGAAATTCTTGGATCTATTGAAGACTAACCATCGCGAAAGCATTTGTCAAGGATGTTTTCATTAATCAGGAACGAAAGTTAGGGATCGAAGACGATCAGATACCGTCGTAGTCTTAACCATAAACTATGCCGACTAGGATCGGACGATGTTATTTTTGACTCGTTCGGCACCTTACGAGAAATCAAAGTGCTTGGGCTCCAGGGGAGTATGGTCGCAAGGCTGAAACTTAAAGAAATTGACGGAAGGGCACCACCAGGTGGAGCCTGCGGCTTAATTTGACTCAACACGGGAAACTCACCAGGTCCAGACACAATGAGGATTGACAGATTGAGAGCTCTTTCTTGATTTTGTGGGTGGTGGTGCATGGCCGTTCTTAGTTGGTGGAGTGATTTGTCTGCTTAATTGCGATAACGAACGAGACCTTAACCTGCTAAATAGCCCGTATTGCTTTGGCAGTACGCTGGCTTAGAGGGACTATCGGCCTGCCGATGGAAGTTTGAGGCAATAACAGGTCTGTGATGCCCTTCGATGTTCTGGGCCGCACGCGCGCTACACTGACGGAGCCAGCGAGTACTCCCTTGGCCGGAAGGCCCGGGTAATCTTGTTAAACTTCGTCGTGCTGGGGATAGAGCATTGCAATTATTGCTCTTCAACGAGGAATCCTAGTAAGCGCAAGTCATCAGCTTGCGTTGACTACGTCCCTGCCCTTTGTACACACCGCCCGTCGCTACTACCGATTGAATGGCTCAGTGAGGCGTCCGGACTGGCCCAGAGAGGTGGGCAACTACCACTCAGGGCCGGAAAGTTCTCCAAACTCGGTCATTTAGAGGAAGTAAAAGTCGTAACAAGGTCTCCGTTGGTGAACCAGCGGAGGGATCATTACCGAGTTATTCAACCCCAAACCCCTGTGAACCTTACACACGTTGCCTCGGCGGGACCGCCCGGCGCCCTCGCGGCCCGGACCAAGGCGCCCGCCGGAGGACCACCAGACTCTCCTGTCGCAGTGGCATTTCTCTCCGAGTCAAGCAAGCAAAATGAATCAAAACTTTCAACAACGGATCTCTTGGTTCTGGCATCGATGAAGAACGCAGCGAAATGCGATAAGTAATGTGAATTGCAGAATTCAGTGAATCATCGAATCTTTGAACGCACATTGCGCCCGCCAGTACTCTGGCGGGCATGCCTGTCCGAGCGTCATTTCAACCCTCGAGCCAGTCTCGGTGTTGGGGCCCCACGGCCGCGAGGCCGCCCCGAAATGCATTGGCGACCCCGCCGCGGCCTCCCTGCGCAGTAGCTCCCAGAGAACC
>NW_025408682.1:817500-822500 GCF_020360975.1 Hirsutella rhossiliensis | reverse complement strand
GTATAGGGTAGGTATAGGGTGCCGGGCTGCCTAGAGCCGTTCGCCGTGCGGGTGGCGGCTGGCGCTAGAGAGCGGCGGTGCGCACGACGGCGGCGGGCGGTAGGTGTAGGGTAGGCGGGCTCCCCTGGAGCTCCCCCCTCTCGTCGCCTGTGCGCCGCCATAAGCGCCCGCCACAGCGCCCAGACGCCTGTGCGCCTCCCACCGCGGCGCCCGCCGCCAAGTCCGAGCGGCCTACCCTGCACCCGCCCGCGGCGCCCTCCCACCCTGCACCACCGACGACCGCCGGACGTGCAAGTCGAGCCCGCGTACCCTGCACGCGCCCGCAGGCGGGTTGGTGGGAAAAAGCGTCGTGAGTCGATTTTTTGCAAAACGCATACAAATGAATTTTGCGGAAAATCAAAAATGGCCAACGAAGGGCGTGTGGCGTGGCCGCCCCACAGATAAGCGCGGTGGGTATGTGAGAGGGGGCGGTCCGTCTGGGAGACGGCCGCCGCGACAGGCCAGCGCACAGCGTCTGAGCCCGCCGCGGGGCGCCCGGCGTCACCCCCAGGCTTCACAATTCAATCACTGTACCTTATCTTCTAGACGTCCTCCGGGTGGCCTTCTGTACAACCTTGTTAGGCTCCGGCCTCGGCAGCGGTCGGTCATGGTGGACGTCGCCCCCCAAGGGCACGGGCGCTCAGGCGTCACGGGGTCACTGGGGATGCCCGGCAGGAGAGCTTCACGGCTCCCCCCTACGCCGGATGGGTGCTGTGGGCAGGGCTGGCCGCCTGGCAAGTCCCCCCGCCCGCAGCACGACAGGTGGCAACCGCGCGCCGCTGACACCGCCATGGTAGAAGCGGCGCGTGCGAGTCCTCCTCCTGGAGCCCAAGCCGCACGGCCCACAGCGGGCCGCGTGCGGCGGACGGTCTGCCCTGGGGAACAGAAGGGGAAAGCGGAATGCCCGCAGCGGCGCCCTGGGCCAGCAGCCGAGGGTCGCTGCCGCGCGGCGCGCCTCCGGGCGCCCACCAGTAACGGAACTCTCCGGCGCGTCCGTCGCGCCGGTAGGCCAACCCCGGCGAACGATAGTTACCTGGTTGATTCTGCCAGTAGTCATATGCTTGTCTCAAAGATTAAGCCATGCATGTCTAAGTATAAGCAATTATACAGCGAAACTGCGAATGGCTCATTATATAAGTTATCGTTTATTTGATAGTACCTTACTACTTGGATAACCGTGGTAATTCTAGAGCTAATACATGCTGAAAATCCCGACTTCGGAAGGGATGTATTTATTAGATTCAAAACCAATGCCCTCTGGGCTCACTGGTGATTCATGATAACTCCTCGAATCGCACGGCCTTGCGCCGGCGATGGTTCATTCAAATTTCTTCCCTATCAACTTTCGATGTTTGGGTAGTGGCCAAACATGGTTGCAACGGGTAACGGAGGGTTAGGCTCGACCCGGAGAAGGAGCCTGAGAAACGGCTACTACATCCAAGGAAGGCAGCAGGCGCGCAAATTACCCAATCCCGACACGGGAGGTAGTGACAATAAATACTGATACAGGGCTCTTTTGGGTCTTGTAATTGGAATGAGTACAATTTAAATCCCTTAACGAGGAACAATTGGAGGGCAAGTCTGGTGCACCGCTGGTGCCAGATAGAGCCGACCTCCGGTAAACAAACGGCTAGTCGAGCGCCCGACGAGTGACGGGTGGGCGCCGGCGAGACAACCTGGATCGGGGAAGGCTAAGGGCCTTGCGGGGCCTACGCTGATCCCGAGCAGAGCCGCGCGGGCGGCCTGTGTAGAGCGCGCCAAGGTGTCGGTCCCGGGGAGACTTCGTCCCCCGGGGCTTAAGGTACGTGCCAATCCCCCGCGAAAGTGGGGCCCTGCGGACGAGCACCCGTCGTGCAAAGTCGCAGGAGGCGTGGCGGCGCGGGGCCCAGCGTCGGTTCAGTGGCCAGCAGCCGCGGTAATTGCAGCTCCAATGGCGTATATGAAAGTTGTTGTGGTTAAAAGGGTCGTAGTGGAACCTTGGGGCTGGCTGGCCCGTCCGCCTCACCCCGTGTCCCGGTCCGGGCTGGCCTTTCCCTCTGTGGATTCCCATGCCTTTCTCTGGGCGTGGCGGAAACAGGACTTTACTTTGAAAAATTAGAGTGCTCCAGGCAGGCCTATGCTCGAATACATTAGCATGGAATAATGAAATAGGACGCGCGGTTCTATTTTGTTGGTTTCTAGGACCGCCGTAATGATTAATAGGGACAGTCGGGGCATCAGTATTCAATAGTCAGAGGTGAAATTCTTGGATCTATTGAAGACTAACTGCGAAAGCATTTGTCAAGGATGTTTTCATTAATCAGGAACGAAAGTTAGGGATCGAAGACGATCAGATACCGTCGTAGTCTTAACCATAAACTATGCCGACTAGGATCGGACGATGTTATTTTTTGACTCGTTCGGCACCTTACGAGAAATCAAAGTGCTTGGGCTCCAGGGGGAGTATGGTCGCAAGGCTGAAACTTAAAGAAATTGACGGAAGGGCACCACCAGGGGTGGAGCCTGCGGCTTAATTTGACTCAACACGGGGAAACTCACCAGGTCCAGACACAATGAGGATTGACAGATTGAGAGCTCTTTCTTGATTTTGTGGGTGGTGGTGCATGGCCGTTCTTAGTTGGTGGAGTGATTTGTCTGCTTAATTGCGATAACGAACGAGACCTTAACCTGCTAAATAGCCCGTATTGCTTTGGCAGTACGCTGGCTTCTTAGAGGGACTATCGGCTCAAGCCGATGGAAGTTTGAGGCAATAACAGGTCTGTGATGCCCTTCGATGTTCTGGGCCGCACGCGCGCTACACTGACGGAGCCAGCGAGTACTCCCTTGGCCGGAAGGCCCGGGTAATCTTGTTAAACTTCGTCGTGCTGGGGATAGAGCATTGCAATTATTGCTCTTCAACGAGGAATCCCTAGTAAGCGCAAGTCATCAGCTTGCGTTGACTACGTCCCTGCCCTTTGTACACACCGCCCGTCGCTACTACCGATTGAATGGCTCAGTGAGGCGTCCGGACTGGCCCAGAGGTGGGCAACTACCACTCAGGGCCGGAAAGTTCTCCAAACTCGGTCATTTAGAGGAAGTAAAAGTCGTAACAAGGTCTCCGTTGGTGAACCAGCGGAGGGATCATTACCGAGTTATTCAACTCCCAAACCCCCTGTGAACCTTACCACACACGTTGCCTCGGCGGGACCGCCCCGGCGCCCTCGCGGCCCGGACCAAGGCGCCCGCCGGAGGACCACCAGACTCTCCTGTCGCAGTGGCATTTCTCTCCGAGTCAAGCAAGCAAAATGAATCAAAACTTTCAACAACGGATCTCTTGGTTCTGGCATCGATGAAGAACGCAGCGAAATGCGATAAGTAATGTGAATTGCAGAATTCAGTGAATCATCGAATCTTTGAACGCACATTGCGCCCGCCAGTACTCTGGCGGGCATGCCTGTCCGAGCGTCATTTCAACCCTCGAGCCCGTCTCGGTGTTGGGGGCCCCACGGCCGCGAGGCCGCCCCCGAAATGCATTGGCGACCCGCCGCGGCCTCCCCTGCGCAGTAGCTCCCAGAGAACCTCGCACCGGAAACGCGGAGGCGGTCACGCCGTAAAACAACTCTCCTCCTGGAAGTTGACCTCGGATCAGGTAGGGATACCCGCTGAACTTAAGCATATCAATAAGCGGAGGAAAAGAAACCAACAGGGATTGCCCCAGTAACGGCGAGTGAAGCGGCAACAGCTCAAATTTGAAATCTGGCCCCGCGGGGCCCGAGTTGTAATTTGCAGAGGATGCTTTGGCGCGGCGCCTTCCGAGTTCCCTGGAACGGGACGCCATAGAGGTGAGAGCCCGTCTGGTCGGACGCCCAGCCTCTGTAAAGCTCCTTCGACGAGTCGAGTAGTTTGGGAATGCTGCTCTAAATGGGAGGTATATGTCTTCTAAAGCTAAATACTGGCCAGAGACCGATAGCGCACAAGTAGAGTGATCGAAAGATGAAAAGCACTTTGAAAAGAGGGTTAAACAGTACGTGAAATTGTTGAAAGAAGCGCTTGTGACCAGACATGGGCGCGGCGAATCATCCGGCGTTCTCGCCGGTGCACTTCGCCGCGCCGGGCCAGCATCAGTTCGCGGCGGGGGACAAAGGCGCCGGGAACGTGGCTCCCACGGGAGTGTTATAGCCCGGCGCGCAATGCCCCGCGGCGGACTGAGGTTCGCGCATCCGCAAGGATGCTGGCGTAATGGTCACCAGTGACCCGTCTTGAAACACGGACCAAGGAGTCGTCCTCGTATGCGAGTGTTCGGGTGTCAAACCCCTACGCGCAATGAAAGTGAACGCAGGTGAGAGCCTCACGGCGCATCATCGACCGATCCTGATGTTCTCGGATGGATTTGAGTAAGAGCATACGGGCCGGACCCGAAAGAAGGTGAACTATGCCTGTGTAGGGTGAAGCCAGAGGAAACTCTGGTGGAGGCTCGCAGCGGTTCTGACGTGCAAATCGATCGTCAAACATGGGCATGGGGGCGAAAGACTAATCGAACCTTCTAGTAGCTGGTTTCCGCCGAAGTTTCCTCAGGATAGCAGTGTCGATCTCAGTTTTATGAGGTAAAGCGAATGATTAGGGACCCGGGGGCGCTCTTTAGCCTTCATCCATTCTCAAACTTTAAATATGTAAGAAGCCCTTGTTGCTTAGTTGAACGTGGGCATTCGAATGTATCGACACTAGTGGGCCATTTTTGGTAAGCAGAACTGGCGATGCGGGATGAACCGAACGCGAGGTTAAGGTGCCGGGTGGACGCTCATCAGACACCACAAAGGCGTTAGTACATCTTGACAGCAGGACGGTGGCCATGGAAGTCGGAATCCGCTAAGGACTGTGTAACAACTCACCTGCCGAATGTACTAGCCCTGAAAATGGATGGCGCTCAAGCGTCCCACCCATACCTCGCCCTCGGGGTAGAAACGATGCCCCGAGGAGTAGGC
>NW_025408682.1:810000-812500 GCF_020360975.1 Hirsutella rhossiliensis | reverse complement strand
CTGGGCCAGCAGCCGAGGGTCGCTGCCGCGCGGCGCGCCTCCGGGCGCCCACCAGTAACGGAACTCTCTCCGGCGCGTCCGTCGCGCCGGTAGGATAACCGGCGAACGATAGTTACCTGGTTGATTCTGCCAGTAGTCATATGCTTGTCTCAAAGATTAAGCCATGCATGTCTAAGTATAAGCAATTATACAGCGAAACTGCGAATGGCTCATTATATAAGTTATCGTTTATTTGATAGTACCTTACTACTTGGATAACCGTGGTAATTCTAGAGCTAATACATGCTGAAAATCCCGACTTCGGAAGGGATGTATTTATTAGATTCAAAACCAATGCCCTCTGGGCTCACTGGTGATTCATGATAACTCCTCGAATCGCACGGCCTTGCGCCGGCGATGGTTCATTCAAATTTCTTCCCTATCAACTTTCGATGTTTGGGTAGTGGCCAAACATGGTTGCAACGGGTAACGGAGGGTTAGGGCTCGACCCGGAGAGGGAGCCTGAGAAACGGCTACCACATCCAAGGAAGGCAGCAGGCGCAAATTACCCAATCCCGACACGGGAGGTAGTGACAATAAATACTGATACAGGGCTCTTTTGGGTCTTGTAATTGGAATGAGTACAATTTAAATCCCTTAACGAGGAACAATTGGAGGGCAAGTCTGGTGCACCGCTGGTGCCAGATAGAGCCGACCCTCCGGTAAACAAACGGCTAGTCGAGCGCCCGACGAGTGACGGGTGGGCGCCGGCGAGACAACCTGGATCGGGAAGGCTAAGGGCCCTGCGGGGCCTACGCTGATCCCGAGCAGAGCCGCGCGGGCGGCCTGTGTAGAGCGCGCCAAGGTGTCGGTCCCGGGGAGACTTCGTCCCCCGGGGCTTAAGGTACGTGCCAATCCCCCGCGAAAGTGGGGCCCTGCGGACGAGCACCCGTCGTGCAAAGTCGCAGGGAGGCGTGGCGGCCCGCGGGGGCCCAGCGTCGGTTCAGTGGCCAGCAGCCGCGGTAATTCCAGCTCCAATAGCGTATATTAAAGTTGTTGTGGTTAAAAAGCTCGTAGTTGAACCTTGGGCCTGGCTGGCCGGTCCGCCTCACCGCGTGTACTGGTCCGGCCGGGCCTTTCCCTCTGTGGAACCCCATGCCCTTCACTGGGCGTGGCGGGGAAACAGGACTTTTACTTTGAAAAAATTAGAGTGCTCCAGGCAGGCCTATGCTCGAATACATTAGCATGGAATAATGAAATAGGACGCGCGGTTCTATTTTGTTGGTTTCTAGGACCGCCGTAATGATTAATAGGGACAGTCGGGGGCATCAGTATTCAATAGTCAGAGGTGAAATTCTTGGATCTATTGAAGACTAACTACTGCGAAAGCATTTGTCAAGGATGTTTTCATTAATCAGGAACGAAAGTTAGGGGATCGAAGACGATCAGATACCGTCGTAGTCTTAACCATAAACTATGCCGACTAGGGATCGGACGATGTTATTTTTTGACTCGTTCGGCACCTTACGAGAAATCAAAGTGCTTGGGCTCCAGGGGGAGTATGGTCGCAAGGCTGAAACTTAAAGAAATTGACGGAAGGGCACCACCAGGGGTGGAGCCTGCGGCTTAATTTGACTCAACACGGGGAAACTCACCAGGTCCAGACACAATGAGGATTGACAGATTGAGAGCTCTTTCTTGATTTTGTGGGTGGTGGTGCATGGCCGTTCTTAGTTGGTGGAGTGATTTGTCTGCTTAATTGCGATAACGAACGAGACCTTAACCTGCTAAATAGCCCGTATTGCTTTGGCAGTACGCTGGCTTCTTAGAGGACTATCGGCTCAAGCCGATGGAAGTTTGAGCAATAACAGGTCTGTGATGCCCTTCGATGTTCTGGGCCGCACGCGCGCTACACTGACGGAGCCAGCGAGTACTCCCTTGGCCGGAAGGCGGGTAATCTTGTTAAACTTCGTCGTGCTGGGGATGAGCATTGCAATTATTGCTCTTCAACGAGGAATCCTAGTAAGCGCAAGTCATCAGCTTGCGTTGACTACGTCCCTGCCCTTTGTACACACCGCCCGTCGCTACTACCGATTGAATGGCTCAGTGAGGCGTCCGGACTGGCCCAGAGAGGTGGGCAACTACCACTCAGGGCCGGAAAGTTCTCCAAACTCGGTCATTTAGAGGAAGTAAAAGTCGTAACAAGGTCTCCGTTGGTGAACCAGCGGAGGGATCATTACCGAGTTATTCAACTCCCAAACCCCCTGTGAACCTTACCACACACGTTGCCTCGGCGGGACCGCCCCGGCGCCCTCGCGGCCCGGACCAAGGCGCCCGCCGGAGGACCACCAGACTCTCCTGTCGCAGTGGCATTTCTCTCCGAGTCAAGCAAGCAAAATGAATCAAAACTTTCAACAACGGATCTCTTGGTTCTGGCATCGATGAAGAACGCAGCGAAATGCGATAAGTAATGTGGTGCAGAATTCAGTGAATCATCGAATCTTTGAACGCACATTGCGCC
>NW_025408682.1:600000-805000 GCF_020360975.1 Hirsutella rhossiliensis | reverse complement strand
TGGAAATAGCGCAGGAGCGGCGGCAGAAACCCTCGAAGGAATCAGAGGCTGTCGTGCAGCTTGCCTTCAGGAGAAAAACCTGCGCAACCAGCCACCGTTGTTTAGAAGGGCGGGCCTTCAATACCACAGCTCCTTGGTTCCGAAGGAAGCTGTGAGGTCCGTGTGGACGTGTTGTCGAGACCGGCTTTGCAGAGGAATATGAACTCTCCTAATGTCTTCCTCTGTGCTGTTAGGGCCACGATGGACCCGGGCAGCAAAAGCGCGGTCGGGTGGCCTGCAAATCCGGCCCCCTGCTAGCGAGCCGCTAACAGCTCTGACGGGGGAAGAATTTTTACAGGGGAGAGTTCCGCGGCGCGGGTGGCGGCTGGCGCTGGAGTAGGTGTAGGGTAGGTGCAGGGGAGGTGTAGGGTAGGTATAGGGTAGCCGGGCTACCCTAGAGCCATATGCCGCGCGGCGTGCCGGGTCTAGCTAGGTCCGGCCCGGGACAGCGACGGTGAGAGGTCGACGTTTCCCTTAGCGGACTTATAACTAGTAACCGGTGCACTATCGGTATATATATCTAGCACTTAGACTAGGAATCTTATCTTATGTCTTTGCCGTGGTAGGCTGGCGCTGTTAGATATACGCGTGCGCGGGAGTATAGGGTAGGCGACCTACCCTGGAGCGGTCCGCGGCGCGGGTGGCGGCCCGCGTAGGAGAGCGGCGGTGTAGGGTAGGTGCAGGGTAGGTGCAGGGTAGGTATAGGGTAGGTATAGGGTAGGTATAGGGTAGCCGGGCTACCCTAGAGCCGTTCGCCGTGCGGGTGGCGGCTGGCGCTAGAGAGCGGCGGTGCGCACGACGGCGGCGGGCGGTAGGTGTAGGGTAGGCGGGCTCCCCTGGAGCTCCCCCCTCTCGTCGCCTGTGCGCCGCCATAAGCGCCCGCCACAGCGCCCAGACGCCTGTGCGCCTCCCACCGCGGCGCCCGCCGCCAAGTCCGAGCGGCCTACCCTGCACCCGCCCGCGGCGCCCTCCCACCCTGCACCACCAACTCTCCCCTGTAAAAATTCTTCACCCCGCGGAGCTGTTAGTGGCTCGTTAGCCGGGACAGGATCTACAGGCCACCCGACCGCGCTTTTGCTGCGGGGTCCATCGTGACCCTAACAGCACAGAGGAAGACCTTAGGAGAGTTCATATTCCTCTGCGAAGCCGGTCTCGACAACATGTCCACTCGGACCTCATGGCTCTCTTCGGAACCAAGGGCTATGGGTATTGGAAGGCCCGCCCTTCTAAACAACGGTGGCCGGTTGCGGAGTTTTTCTCCTGAGGGCAAGCTGCAAAGCCAGCCTCTGATCCTCAAGAGTTTTCCTGCCGCCGCTCCCAGTCATTTCCACGGCTTGGTTACTGGAGCGTGGACTGCGGCAGCAGTTTTGGCTGCGAGCGAGAGAATTCTGACCGGACAAAACCAAGGGTTGACCAATTCTTTGTGGCTGCGATCACCCGACACTTTGCCTTGACATCCCGCTGACGGGTACGAGGCTTGACACGAGCGCCATCGAGCCGATGAAATGCTGGATAGGGACAGAAGGGGTTGTTCACGGGTAGCGAACTACGAGCGCTGGGTGCATTTAGATGGACAGTGGTTTTTTTTCGAGGGAACTCATTCGGGACACTTCTCTGTAACTAGCTCAGCACGTCCTGTGCTCCCTCGCGGAGACCTGAGCGGCCTGAGCCGCTGGACGCAAAATACACAACAACAACAACAACAACACCCTGCACCACCGACGACCGCCGGACGTGCAAGTCGAGCCCGCGTACCCTGCACGCGCCCGCAGGCGCGCAGGCGGGTTGGTGGCAGCCCTGCGTCATCCGCATCAGCCACAGCAAGGAACACGCTATAGCTACCGCCGAGGACCACGGCTATTAGATAGCCCGGACCCCCTGTCACGGAGTAGGCAGAAGCGTGGGCTTACCTGCGGTCCGTTAGAAGAAGAAGGTCAATAATCTACGAGGGGGAAAAGGAAGAGAAGTGCGGGCTCAGCCCACACGGGCGGATATAAAGGTTGTGAAAGGGATGGTTCGTATTAAGGAGGACCGCCGTGGGCGCTGCTCTTATACAAAACGCCTCGGGGTCCGGGCTATCTATTATCCAGTATCCTCGGCGGGGGCCATAGCGTGTTCCCTGCTGTGGCTGATCCCAGTGGCGCAGGGCTAGTCCCTGTGGCGCCTTTCTCGCATCACATTGCTCCATGACCACATTCGGGGACGTACGGAGTACTGTCCGACCTTTTCGTTGCTACTAATTAGAGCTGGTACCGATAGCGCCAAAGAAGAGCTGCGCGTCGTCGGCGTTATCGAGAACCTTGGGCTACCGCCCATTTTCCTTCCTCCCTAGCACATCCATCTTAGGATCATCGTGGCCGGGAATCTGGCATTCTTACGCGATATAAGTATATGATTAACGGAATCGCACGGCGTTGCTTGCGTGAACCCAGAATACGGACATATGGGGACACGCCTCCTACAGTCAATAAACGTACGCCAGCGCAATCCGCATTTTTCTGCGCTTGTCAGCATACCTGCAACGGTATAGGAATAAGATCACAACCCCAACTCCACCCAACCGATAAAGGGACACCCTGGACCGGGACTCTGCGCCTCCTGAGCGCTGACCAAAGCCAAGCAACGGGACTTTCTGCACTGGACAGAATATACGAGCAATTAGGCTACCTAAAAAACCGAGCCGCGACCACGCCTAGAGAGTGCTCAAACTGTTTAAGCTTATCCCGCACACTAGTATACCATCGATGGTTCTTCGTGTCGAACTTTATAATTATCGAGTGATCGGAATCTAGGGGGATCTTTTTCTCCATGGAGTCTGGGAGCTAGAGAAGTGCCGAGTTGGAGTTTACCGCCGTGACGAAGTCTCCGGTCCGTTTCTAGCGTTTGCTTTCGCTGTTCTATTGCAGAGCTGTCAGCAGCCTTTTCCAACATCCTCCATGCCAGACGACCATACAAACTCAAGCTGCCCAGTTTGCTCTGTCTCGTAAAATCTTACAGCGTTCCGGTGTCGGATGAGGTTCTTAAAATCAATTAACTAAAGCGCTAGCAACTTAAACTTTTCGCGTATCTCTTAAAGCAGCGCACTCCGCGGATGGTTGTCTTGTCCAGCCAGCATCTTCTGGATGTCATCTACCACTAGTCCTCTATGCGGGATGCCGAACAGAAGCATCCCATATGTAGCCTTATAGAGGGTTCCTATCGCCGGATCATCGTCTTTGTTTGCCTAGACCACTCCAACAAGGCACTATGCTGATAATTAACCTAGTATAGTAAGTCACAGCAGACGACGAAGCTATGTGCGACGAAAAAGAGTGGCCGCTGTCTAAGCTAGAGCATAAGGCCAATTTCATACTTATGCCCTCTAACAACATGTTTGCCACAGCTCTTACCTCCTCTGTGTTCCGGATCTTCTTAAGCTCCTCTATTAGCTCCCGGTCGTAGTCCATAATCGTGTCGATGCCATAGCTTGATAACTTCGAGTTATAACCATAGGTCAACGTGCGGCAGCAGGGCAGATCTTTTACGAGGAAGTCCCGCAGCCACATCCTCCGAAGGTTTCCCTTACCTCTCCATGACCCGTATGCGTGTCCGTCAAGGCCAGTAGTTCTCGCGAAGAGAGATGCGAGAAGTTCATATAAAATGCACAGATGCGAGAAGTTCATATAAAATGCACGAAGGTAAAAGGGGTAGTAAGGGGTCGGACAGGCAGGGCGAAGTTGTTTGAATCTTTCGGGGGCAATAATTGCGGCAGGGGAATGATTGTTGTATTTCCTTACTTGTCCTTCTTTCCTCTACCCAACGCCCCTATTTATATCCCTCTAGAATCCCAATTAACAAAGAAAATCCTGCTTAAAGAAGCCACTGATGTCCTTACAACTGCCGAGCTTTTTGTCGGGTTTTCCCCTCCTTTTCAGCCGTTGCCGGCCCCTCCGTCTTATCCCTCGCCACCTCTATAGGAAGCCATCGCCACTTCTGCTTCCCCTCTCTCCCCCACCCTCCTTTCTGCACCTCTGTTCAGCTCCTTCTTCCTTCTTCTATACCGGTGTTTTCAGCTTCCTAGATCCCTTATGACTAGGGATATCTCTAAGAACTGCGAAATCAGGCCACGCTTCGCGACAGTAGTTGCGATTATGCTGGCATACAGCGGATTAGTATAGCTCGAGAATAGCGGAGGCGGGTTATTCTAGGATTAAGACTTAGCGTACTCTGCTATAACCGGCGTGTCAGGCTTCAGTACATAAAGCTATATGAATCCGAAAAAGTATTGGTCAAAGCAGACGTCCGTATCTTCCATCTCGACCTGCCAATCTGCTGGTGGGTTCTCCCTTAGCTCGGACAGGAAATCAGAAATCCCGCCGTAGAACTCCACTAGCGCAACTCTCTCCTCATGGTTATGGCAAGATGGCAAGATGCCCGTAGTGATGTTTAGCTTGGATTTCTCCTCTTCCGACAAGTTGTCTTCGATGACAGTCTTTAGCGCTCTCTTCAGCTCATCGTCAGGCTGGGAGGCTAGGAGACTAGTAACACGGAAAACAGGGCCTATTTTCCTGGCCGCCATCTCAGAGTAGGCTTTTTTACGAAGTGGTTAAGCGCTAGCGATCAGGCCTCGGATTGTAGGTGGATACTAAGTAGGTCGACTTTTGAATTATAAAGTAAGTTATATAGAGCGTAATTATTACCAGTTGAACATCTTTAGGTAAAACTGAGCTGGTTGGGGATAAGAGTCAAGAGGCAGATATCAGTTTCAGCTGCACATTGCAATATGAACCCGCCCAAAATGCGGAGTGCTTACGTGAATCCGTGACTGCATTCCAGTATACAATAGAGTGGTGAAGATATGATTGTCAGCTGATTAGCTCTAAAGCTGCCACAGCTAATCCCGTTTATCACGGCGTTTATTTGCGTCGATATGTAAGACAGCTTCTCAGAATCTGAAGATAGATGGCGATCGTCGAAACGGAGGCGAGATGGGAGGGCAGCGGAGTCCCGTATTCGCCTACTGCTCCTTTTGTCGCTGAAACGTTGTAAGCTGACAACGCTCCCGATAGAGTCATCTATTCCGCATCCGGTTCCTCGAACAGGAGAACGACCAGGCCGTTGACGGAACCCGACATAACTACAACTACCTCCTATCGCTCTTGCCAGCGACGTACCGCATGGAGTCCGGTAGATTGGCCAGTGCGGCCTATGGTGTCGTGTCCTGCGTTTAGAAGGAACTTGACCTGCAGCGGCTTACTAGCTTTTACGGCAGACTCTAGCTCGGGGGCCTGCTCATGCCACCGCGCCCGCTGCACCACCAGCTCTTGTTTGGAATATCTTTGTCACGAAACGAATGGATATGCATCTCACCTGGACGATGGGCTGCATATTTCTCAAGCCGATCCCGCGCTTCCTGCTGGAGCCACTTTCCAGACGGAGTACCTCTGCTATGCATATAACTGCCTCTACTCCCTACGACACTGCTCCTCTTTGTATTACCTGCAGACATGCGAGCGATAATGGCCTCGGCAACGTGCACCCGGCTTCCTATTCTCCTATGCCGCGCCAGTATCCTATGAGAGCGATTTCTGTATCACCTAAGAGAAGCACCTGCTTCCGCTAGAGGTACCATAGTCCTCGGGGAAGATCTTTATCGAGCAACTGGACGTAGAGAATATCTATCTACGCATCGACGTGCGATTCCACTATGGCGAGTTGCGACTGAGTCGGCTGAACAAAATATACTCTATCTCGAGGACTACGCTGCGCGACTGTATGCCCTGTTGGAGCTGGGTCCCTTATTACTGCCTCGCTCCTTGTTATTGTGTTTTGCTTTGTTTTCCTAACTAACTAGTTTAAGGTGGTGGAATGCAAAAAGAGACGTCTTATTCTCGCGAAGAGAGATGCGAGAAGTGCATGTAAAATGCACGAAGGTAAAATTGGAAGTAAGGGGTCGGACAGGCAGGGCAGAGATGTTTGATTCTTGTGGGGGCAGCAATTGCGGCAGGGGAGTGATTGTTGTATTGCCTTGATTGTCCTTCTTTCCTCTATCCAACGCCCCTCTTTATACCCATCTAGCATCTCAATTGACAAAGAAGATCCTGCTTAAAGAAGCCACTGATGTCCTTTCGACTACCGAGCTTTTTGCCGGTTTTCCCCCTCTTTTCCAGCCGTTGCCGGCACATCCGTCTTATCCCTCGCCACCTCCATAGGAAGCCATCGCCACTTCTGCTTCCCCTCTTGCCCCCACCCTCCTCTCTGCACCTCCTTTCAGCTCCTTCTTCAAAACCTGTTTTTTAGCTTCCTAGGTCCCTGGTGCCAAGGGATATCTCCGAGAACTGCGAAATCAGGCCACGCTTCGCGACACTTATATATGGTCCGGATGCTGCAATAGGCGGCTAAGCTGTGAATATGATTAGCCTTTGCGCACTGCGACGATTCTAGCGAAGCTTTACGAATGGGTGGGAGCGGACCCTAGAGGGTTAAGGATTTATCCCTTTTACTATTATACTCCTAGTCAACCGTCGGTGTGGATGGATGGATGTGTATTGCGAGTTCTTTCAATCATAAAATATATAGAACTTAGCGGATTCCGCCATTGACTGGGACCCAGTGCAGAGGTGCTCGATGCTGCCTTCGTTATATGTCTGCAGAACGTACTGCTTCGGTCGTATCCGTCGCTGGTCGCTTCTGTTGATTCATGTATAGAAAGTTGTAGAGTTTGCGGACAAAGCTTTATTCCCTCTATATCTTAAACAGGTCGTCATTAGATGCGCCACACAGCCGTTCCTCCAGCTTGCTAACGCCTTGCCTGAAGAAGAGAGCTTTGGCGATGAGATCAAGCATATGACCGGCGCACTGAAGGCGACTGACGGTTGATTGTAAGGTAGGCGATATACGCTTCAGACGAGAGGCCTCTAAACCATTCGGTCTTAGAAGAGAGCCAGGCAAAAACCCATATAAGCAGCCTCATATGTGCTGGTACCTCTTGAGTGCAACTTGGGCATTATCGTCTAATGGTGTCGAGAGCAACTGATCAAATAATGAAGGGCCGCTGCTGATATTATGTATACGCTATAGTTGTCGTGTGTAGTACATATAAAGACGTTTCGCTGGCTTAATGCGCCTCTAGAACGGCTACAAGGAGGTCAGGAGGAAGAGTCGCCCCTGCAGTTCCAATTTGAAGCTGCCAATTGCTAACTTTTAACATGCGTCGAAATATTGAGGACACAACGGACACTTAGAAGTCGGAAAGCCGCAAAGAAGCCATTAAATAAATGTCGGGAGTTGTGGAACCGCGTGTATTTTATGGCAGGTTCCCGCCAAAGAAAACAACCTAACTCCCTGAGTTGGCGCTGGTGGCCGACTGAACGGTAAGATTGACTTGTCAAACAATAATAGCCTTCGTGTTCCTCGCACTGCTGACGTATCTACGATTGGCCGACTCTAGTAAGTCTCTTTACCTGCGCTGCATAACTTTATTCTTTCGAACTTAACAGAGGCCGGGTCTACTAAACCCGGGTACAGCCCATAACACTTAGCCTCTAAGTGGCAATCTTATTTCTTGGACTCGTAGTCAGCAACTGCAGCAGTATATATCTCTGTCAAAGCAGAGAAAGACTTAAAATACCCGTTAATAACACCTCTAATGGGGGTGCCCCTATTTGGCATAGTGTAGCGGTATTTTACTAGCTTGACAACCTCCTTAGCTTAAGGTACTACTAGGAAGGCAGGTGGATCCTATAGGAGGTACAATTTACCCCGCTATATAGGAATCTATAAAACCTAAATATAGAGGCTAGCTTGGCGTTCTAGGTGCAGTAGCAATCAACAATGTGAGGATAGTGCGACTCCGGCGCCTCTAAAACGAACTTTGTGGGGTACATGGTTGCCGGAGAGGTTCTCAAACGGGTGGGTTACTTCTAGTGCGCTAAGTGCTCTGGAACCTTCGGGCTCGCCTCCGTTCTAGAGGAGTATGTGTTGCAGGGTGAGGCCATCACGCCTAGGTCTACAACATGAAAAACCTGCAAGCAGAAGTTCGAGTCACGGAACACAATATTTCGACACCTGAGGAAAGGATGTAAGAAGCCTGTCAGAGCTATTGAGACCACCCCCAGAAGCAGACGGATAAGCAAGTCTTCGCAAATGATACCATGCCTGCCGTCCGAGGTCCAAACTCCAGAACTCAAGCCCTTCTGAAAAAGCATCCATGCTGCATTCCTTTTCGTATATGCGAATCAAAATCTCGGCCTAGCCAGGCAGAAAGGAATTCGAGGTCTGCCAAGACTTGGGCTGTGGAAAGCCCATGACGGATTGCCGGCTCGTCAAGGAGCTAGAATATACTGTGGAACAGAAGCATCTTGTTACGATCAATAGACTTAATGGTAAATTTGTCTGCAAAGTCTGGGCCGCCTTCACCTTCCATACCAAAGGAGCTGCTATAGATGGCAAGACTCTTGGAGTAGCTAAATTCACATGCGCTGCATAGGTCCCCGACCTGGCTGCTAAAGCCCTGTCCAGAAATGCCTTCCTGAAGCCCTACCGCGCCAGCATTGTTTACGACAGAGATGTTATTTCCGTTGGCAACGTATCAGATTTTGAAATCCCGTTTAGCATTTCTAGGACCAGGCGAGACGTGATACGCCGCTTGTAGGCAGCACGCAGAACAGTAATCCTAGCAGAGAATCTATGTTGGTACTCGCCAACTGAAAGGAAATCCTTCAAGGACGTTCTTTCGCTTTCCATGCAATGCACCCGCTAGCCAGCCACGCGATTATCGACCGGGCTACACCCAGACCCTTGAATCATCTTAACGGTCTCCTCAGCGATTTGTCTTCCGGCCGACGCCCAGCTCCCGTGACTCGCCCCACGCAAGGAAAGAAGCACTCCAGCACGCCTGAGACCACGCGTTTCGTAAAGCCAAACGTGAACCCGTTCACCAAGCAGCTCCTCTACGCGGCGGCCCCTGCACTCGCCATACCCAGCAAGCGGTCCAACCCATTTTCCGACATGTCACCACAGAAAGAAGGCCCGTCTCAAGTTCTTGCCCTTCTACGTGCGAGCCACAGTAAGGAGTAAGGACCAGGTCTTCCCGCTGGCACCGTATGTGGTGCATCACACCGTCTAAGGGGAACACTCAGGCCCACCCGGCATGGTCTACGGTGGAAGGGAAGCTCTCGTCTGCTGCTTCGTGGAAGTAGCCACGGTGTGGGCGAACATTTTTGCCAGTACTGTAACGGGCAAGCCGCTTTAACGGCGGCTGCGCCGCCTAGCTTCTAGAACCTTCCATTGGCTCGAAGCTATAAAATGCCGTTATGCTCTTATGTAGTAGATTCTCTTTCTTTCTTTCTTTCTTTTCTATCTTGATAGTAAACAGCATAGGGACTAGTTAGTTGTATCAACTCACTAGAGGCCTTTCACATACTATCAAGATCACCGAAGACACTGAAGACACTGAAGACACCAAAGTAACCGAGTCCCATCGGAGCCATTAGCATTCAGCGAAGTCGCGATGGCCGAAGATAACAACAACATGCAGCCGGACGTCCTCAGCGCCCTGGTTGCCGAGATACGAAGTCTGAGAGAAGAGAATTCCCGAAGAAATACCCTGTTTGAAGAACGTTTTATTGCCCTGGAACTCCAACAACACCAGCAAGCCCGTTCGTCTGAACTCCTAGAGCCAATGCCATCTGTCACCCCGGCTGTCCCCATCGAGGACACCCATGTGGGCGCCAATCACAACCCTCACCCAACCAAGCGCCCCAAATTACGAGACATCCCTAAATTCGGCGGCGACAAGGCCCAGTGGCGAAGCTGGAAACTAGAAACCGAAGGAAGCTACGAGTCGATAAAGAAGCCCTTGGAGATGCAGAAGGCCACTTTATGTACATCTTCATGAGCCTAGAAGGCAAGGCTAAAGACAACGTGACCACATTTGTGGAGATGCAAACCGAGAAGAGAACGTTCAATGTTGCTGAACTACTCAACCGTCTCGAATTGCTGTACGGGAGAGGATCGCAAGCAGAGAGCTACACGCAATCTGCATTCGATTAAGCAAGGAGAGAATGAACCATTCACGTCCTTTTACCCCGCTTTGAGAGGAGATCGCCAATGCCAACGCCGAGTATTGGCCAGACGACAGCAAGATTTCCTACCTCCAGGAGGCACTAAACGACAAAATGAAAGCAGCCCTCATAGGCTCTGACCCCTCTGCCATCAGCAGCTATGTTGGGCTGGCGAGGAGGTGCGATTCGCTGAGCAGCCAGATGGAACTGTTGGGTCAGTGGAAAAGGCCCCGAGGCAACACAAAGAGTTCGGACAACTATGACAACTACCAGAACCATGGAGGCCAGTCTGCCCAGAAACAGTCTGCCCAGAAAACCGAAGTTAGACGAGAGGATATGATGGAATGGGAGCCAACTCTACAAGCATCCGCGAAAGTGAACGCTGCGCGCACCCGCAGTGATAAGAACACATATGGCTACCAATCCAAGCGACCAGAAGACCAAGCGCTGTTGGGCAAGCGTGCCCAGTGGGTCGACCAGGCCGAGATGGACGCCCGTTACCGTGAAGGGCGTTGCCTCCGTTGTGGAAGAGACAACTGCAGAATCGAGCGCTGTCCATTGGCTGCGCCTATCCGACCCGCAAACACGACCCGACGCACTCAGGTCAATGCCGTGACCCCTTCACGACCAGCGGTCACTAAAGCCGAGATCGCCGAAGACGATGCTTCTTCTCATAGCGATGAAGATTCAGACTAGGGACACGCGGCGGCTGTGAGAGAATGGGATGTGAGCGGAAAAGCAAAAATGGACGGAGAACCGTTCATAGCAGACGTCAGGGTGAACGGCACAGACTTTGTGCCATCTCTTGTCGACTATGGCTGCCTCTGCTACGGCGCGGTTAGCAAGCGCACATTTCACTCTCCAGTTGCCACATATACGCGTCCAGCCGCGCATCTTGGAGAATGCAGCGGGAGACGGCAAGGAGGTCAAAATCGACAAGATCACGTATGTGTCGATCGACCTCGATGGACATCAGCAGCATCGTGTTTTCATGTACGTCATCGACGATCTGAACTGGGATATGATCCTGGGTAAACGATGGATGGAAGACCAGGATGTTCACATCCATGCGAAGGAAGGATATCTCGAGATCGGGTCCAATGGAGTCCAAGTACGAGACCGACGACGTTACCAGCCTCCTCAGCTAGACGTCTCTAATGTCATGGCCGCAACCTTTTTAGCAGAAGCACGCCGTGACAAACGCAAAGGCGGCATTGGAGTTCACTCGGTCACAATGGCGGATATTGACAAGGCCCTAAGACCGAAACCGAAGACTGACGTAATGGAGAAGCTGCCACCACAGTACCACAAGTGGTCTCGAGCTTTCTCTCAGCAACTGGCCGACCAGCTGCCCCCTCATCGGCCAGGTGTGGACCTGAAGATCGAAGTGCTGAAAGACGAGCATGGCCGAGAGGCCCCTACCCTGGGGACCGCTTTACAGCATGTCCCGCGAGGAGCTATTGGTGCTACGAAAGACCCTCACAGAACTACTCGACAAGGGATTTATTAGAGTCAGCAGCTCGCCAGCCGCAGCACCAGTCCTTATGGTGAAGAAGCCCGGCGGAGGCATCCGCTTCTGCGTGGATTACAGAGGTTTGAATCACATAACGAAGAGGGACCGCTATCCCTTGCCTTTACTGAGCGAGACCTTGCGAACGATAGCCAAGGCAAGGTGGTTCACCAAGGTAGATGTTATAGCAGCGTTCCATAAGATCAGGGTCGCCCCTGGCGACGAAGAAAGACAGCCTTCAGAACGCGCTATGGATCCTTCGAATGGCTGGTAGTTCCATTCGGCCTGACAGGCGCACCAGCAGCCTTTCAGCGGTATATTAACAGCGTGCTCCAGGATTACCTCGATGATTTTGTGTCAGCGTATATCGACGATGTCCTGATCTTCTCCTCTGGAAGCCTGCAAGACCACCGCGACAAAGTCGGCAAGGTCCTCCAACGACTGATGGACGCTGGGCTGCAACTGGACATCAACAAGAGCGAATTCGAAGTCAAGGCTGTGAAATACCTTGGGTTCATCATCGAGGCGGAGTGTGGGATCCGAGTCGACCCAGAGAAGGTTGAGGCTGTGAAGGGATGGGCAACCCCGACGAATATTAAATCCGTGAGGAGTTTTATCGGATTCGCGAACTTCTACAGGGTGTTTATGCCAGACTTCTCGGTGATAGCGGAGCCGCTAACGCGGCTAACGAAGAAGGACGTGCCATTCCGTTGGGATGGATTGTGCGAAGAAGCCTTCGAAGCTCAAGGACCTGTTGATCACGGCCCCGATCCTTGCACACTTCCATCCAGAAAGGGAGACTATCGTGGAAGCGGACGCTTCAGGATTCGCGTCGGGAGGCGTGCTCCTGCAGAGAGATGATAAGGATGGACTGGTACGACCTGTCGCATACTTCTCGAAGAAACATTCGGCAGCCGAAGCGAACTACGCTATCCATGACAAGGAGCTACTCGCCATTCTCAGATGTTTGGAGCAGTGGGAACCAGAGCTACGGGCAGTAGAGCACTTCAAGATCCTAACGGACCACAAGAACCTGAGATACTTCTACTCGGAAAGGAGGTTGACAGAGAGACAAGTGCGGTGGTCGGAGTTCCTGTCCAAGTTCCAATTCAAGCTCGAATGGAGGCCGGGCCGCAAGGGCGGATTGCCTGACGCGCTCTCTCGACGGGACCAGGATATGCCGGCAAACTACTCCGATGAACGACTAAAGGGACGCATTATGAGGCTATTCCAAGACGACCACCTTAGAAGGGTCCCAATATCGACATTGTCTACCAACACCGATGGTGCCCAGGAAATCAACTTCGGAAAAGAGATCAGGATATTTGAAGATGAGGAGTTACAGCAGCTGTGGCACGCCGCACGCCAAGAAGACAAGCTCTATCAAGAACTCACGAAGCTGGTAGCAGATGGAGCGAAGAGTTTGCCAACAGGATTACAGAAGGAGAAGGTTGTCAGCATTTCAGAATGCTCGTTAGACAATAGGGGCCTGCTGTGCTTTAGAGAACGCGTCTGGATACCCGGTTCGGAGCCGCTACGTACGAAGATCATCCAGGAAACTCACGACTCTCATATCACCGGACATCCTGGAAGGGACCTCACGTACTCGACTCTGTCGAGACGCTTCTTCTGGCCGGGTGCCGCTAGCGATGTACGTCGGTTTGTGCGCAACTGCGAGGTTTGCGGACGAAACACCATCTGGAGGATACAAAGAAAGGACTCCTAAAGCCGCTCCCTATTCCGCAACGCATATGGAGCGAAATTACCATTGACTTTATTACTGACCTCCCACCGTCGGGGAAAGATGGCGCGACGAACTGCATGGTGGTCACGGACCGACTCACCAAAGGCGTCGAACTCGAAGGATTACACGATATTTCTTCAGAAGCGGTTGCAAGAAGACTCTTCGAACGACACTACCCTGTCCATGGCATCCCAACGGCTATTACCAGTGATCAGGGTCCCCAGTTTGTCAGTGGTATGTGGAAACACTTCTGTCAGCTGCTAGGGATCGAGCAGCGGTTGTCAACGGCGTACCATCCACAAACCGACGGTGCAACAGAACGAATGAACCAAGAGGTAGAGAGGATTCTTCGGATATGGACAAACTATCTGCAGGAGAACTGGTTGGACTTGCTTCCAGTCGCGATGGCGACAATTAACGAGCGGAAGCAACCTCCACCGGACTGAGTCCGTTCTTCTTCATGCACGGCTACCACAATGAGCCAATCCAGTTAGTTGAGCATCGAAGCACGGAAGACACAACACAGGAAGAAGCTGCAGCGGAGGATTTTATTCAGAGACTACAGGATGCCACGGAGTTTGCGCAAGCAGCGATAGCTATGGCCCAGGAAATACAGCAAGCGCAAGCCAACAAGCACAGGACAGCCGCACCGAGATACAAGCCTGGGGATTGGGTATACCTCAACGAGAAATGTCAAAACATCGCGACCCTGCAAGAAGCTCGATTGGTTACATGCCAAATATCAAGTGCTCACCGAAGTCAGCCCACATGCCTATAGGTTGGATGTGCCTGGACGTATCCATCCAGTCTTTCACGTCGATCTACTCCGGCCAGTACCCGGAGACCCATTGCCTTCGCAGAAAATCGATCAAGAGAGTGCCCCACCGGTGCTGGTGGACGGCCAAGAAATGTACCTCGTCGAAAGGATTCTGGATGAAAGAATGGAAGGTACGCATAAGAAGGTGCTCGTAAAATGGCATGATTACTCGCAGCCTACGTGGGAGCCCCTTCCACTATTCGACACACTGATGCATGGAAGCAATGGAAGAAACATAAAAGAGTGTCACCTTCTCAAGTCATCTTGACACAGATTGCCACGATCCCAAGGAAGAGGAAACGTTGGACGGGAGGAGGTAATGTAACGGGCAAGCCGCTTTAACGGCGGCTGCGCCGCCTAGCTTCTAGAACCTTCCATTGGCTCGAAGCTATAAAATGCCGTTATGCTCTTATGTAGTAGATTCTCTTTCTTTCTTTCTTTCTTTTCTATCTTGATAGTAAACAGCATAGGGACTAGTTAGTTGTATCAACTCACTAGAGGCCTTTCACAAGTACCCGCAAGGAAGCGGAAGTGGACCTCAGCCTCGGACAACCTTCCTGCCAGCCTCCGGTTTGAAATGTGCCGCACATCCTCGACGATAACCCGGAGCTGCGCACCGCCTATCAGCGCGCGGCTAGACACTGCGGCTGGACTGCAGCTTCAGATTCCGCCTACGGCGTGGGACCACGCCCTCACTAGTTTGACAGGGACAAGGGCACACACCCCAAAGCAAGCGCGGCAGACATTATTTTGGGATGTTGTCACGGAAGAAAAGAGGGAAAATAGTAAGAGGCTACGCCGACAGGACCCACGGAGGCCAGTCGGACCAACCGCACCAGGGGTCAGTTAAGAGCTTCTGGCCGGACCTCTGCTGGGTTCGGACCCATTTCCCCTTCTTCTTCTGCTTTGGATAGTTTGCATCGGGGCCCTAGCTAGTTGAATATACTTCTGCTGGCTCTCTTACAACAGTAAGGCCCTCAAGCCTATTCAGTCCTATTCCGCTTGCCTCGATCAAATGGTCCAGGCTACCGTTGCCTCTGCTGCCGGTCTGCCTGAGGCCAGCATCATGTGCGCATGTGACAAGGAGTGTGTCAATCCGCCTCGTTAACAATCCGATATCCGCTTGTTCCCTTCTTGCATTCAGGGGTAATGGTTGTCGCGCCAGTCGCTCCATATATCGGGGCTTTCGATTTCCCAGGATTCGCGTAATGGCAGAGTAGGCGAGATTCGGAGCTCTGGGCATTGCGCGTATGCTTCCTGTGGAATAGGCTCATTGATGAATTCACCGAGGTGGGGCGGCATCGATGGTTCTCCGTTCGGGCAAGCAAATTGCATATGACAGTCGCAGTCCAATCCATATTCGTCGGTCGCGAGGTTGAAGAACATGAGCAGGGGCTTATGGAAGTTGAAGTTTTTCGGGTAACAGCCCGGGTAGCTGGTTCTCTGACCCATGTTGTGCAATTTGTGCAGGTAGTCTGGCGCTGGAAGGCGACAAAGATGTTGGCATTTTAATACAAAGAATCACTGACACAGAGTCCTTAATGTATTTTATATACTTCAAGCTATATACTTTCGGGCAGAAAGAGGCAGCAAGTCTATCGAGATAAGGTTTCAATCAGACGAGCTAATTTGCAGGCCGTACGGAGTAGCACTCTCCGAGTGACAGCCACGGCTAGCATGTTAACTTTGTCTGGGCGGTACTTTCTCGGCCATCGCAACCTTCGTGCCCCATGACTGGACAACAGACACCTGCGATTCCTTGGTGATGGTGTGCTCGGGGCGGACCATTGTTTGCGCCGTGCCGCTATTCATGCAAGATGACGCGTCGATGATTCATACGCGCAGCATAAGACGCGTGACCGTTGGATGATTTAAAAACCTGGTCTGAGGCTCCGCCGCACGCTTTTCATCTCAAGACTTGACAAAAGCCTCTGCCAAGCCTCAACGATGGCACTCATCCACTCTCCCATGCTTCGGTTCTCCGACGACTTCTCTGCCCAGATAAAAGAGCTCATCGAGGAATGCCATGTGCCAGGACTTGCCTTGGCCGTTGTGCAAGGCGACGAGGTCGCCTCAGCTGGCTTCGGGAAGGCGACCCTCGATCCACCAAGAGACTGCACCGCTGATACGCTCTTCGACATTGCATCGGCTTCCAAGTCTCTCACCGCAGCCTCGGTGGCGCTTTTAGTCAACGACGATGAAAAATACCCCGATGTCAAATACGATGCCGCCATGTCGGCTCTTTTGCCAGACGACTTTGTCATGCCCGGGAACGACCATGACGACGTCACAGTCGAGGATATCCTGAGCCATCGGACTGGAATGGCGGCGTGAGTGTCATCTTCGAGGTGGCCGATCACTGGCTAACGCGAACCTGGTAGTCACGACACCTCATACATGAGCTGTGGCGCGCCCCAGCCAGACGATGCGCGGTCCATCACGAGAAACCTGCGAAACTTAGCAGTGGTAGCGCCTAATCGAACAAAGTATATTTACTGCAACATGATGTATACCGTGGCCAGTTATCTCGTGGAGCGCAAAAGTGGGCTTGATTTTCCGAGCTTCCTCGAGGAAAACTTCTTCAGACCTCTGTCTATGGACTCGACCAACCTCCACCCAAGGCGCGCCATTGACAAAGGCCTGGGCGAACGCATCGCCGCTGGATACGTTTGGGATGAAGAGGGTGGCAAATACAACGAAACCCCATGGAGCGACAGCTTTGAGGCGCAGGGTGCCGGATGTATCATCACGAGTGTAAACGACTACATCAAATGGGTCCAAGCGATGGTGAAGCGAGAGGGGCCGATAACGGAAGATGTTTTTCGCGGGCTCACTGAGAAGCGGATGCGACAAGACCAGTCGGGGAATCAGGAGGAGAATGAAGGAATCGTGGAAGGCGCACCGGGGCCCCCCGCGTCTTCCCTGTACTACGCCGCTGGATGGGAGGTTCGAGAATATCGCGGACACACGATAGTTTCCCACGACGGGTCAGAAGACGGCTTCCGATCAAATCACTTCTTCCTACCGCAGATCCAGTTTGGAGGTGTCATCGTCGGCAACTCGGATCGCGCAGCCGAGGTTGTGGATATTCTTACCGAGAAATTGATCAACAACGTGCTGCAGGTGGAATCCGAGTCGGAGTCGACGTCGACGTCGGAATCAGGATCCGAGGCTGAAAGTGATGGTAAAAGCTTGAGTCTAGAAGATGAATTGCGACAGGAGCTTTGCCCCGGCATCGATGGGACCCAGCCGCGGACCAGGCCCCTCAGCGACTACACGGGCAAATACCGGAATACTGGCTATCGGACCATCGAGATTGGGGACAAGGACGGGGAGCTCTACGTCGACGCCACGGATCGGTCCATGGGCTACACCATGACTTTCAACCACGTCTGTGACCAGACCAAGTTTATCGCCTATATGAGCGAGAAATTTGTCAAAGGCGATTCCCCCGTCAAGGCCGAGTTCGTTTTCGATGGTGAGAGGGCTGTCAAGGTTGGGATTTGTTTGGAAGAAAGCCTCAAAGACTATATTTGGTTTGAGCGAGTGTGACGGATCAAACAGGAGCTTCCAAGGCAAATTGATTATCGTGTTGGGCCTTGATATATGAGACGAGCAGACAGCGGGGAACGGGACTTATCCGGCGTCGAATACATGAATTCATGACCTCAGGCTGCGTCAACTAGCCCCAGCGATTGTCGCAAAGCATGTGGTTAGGTGTTTGGAGCAGCCGCGATGTACAGTTCTGCACTCCGACCACGATCTCAGAGCGGCGAGTCGAGTTCCGCTTGAACGCAGCCAACATAATTGGTAGGGGCGCCTTTGCACGGGACATGGATGCAGATGAAGATCGTCATGAAATCTTTTTGTTGGGCCCAACCAGGTTAATCCAAGGGCATACAGAACATGCTTCTTGTGTCCCGTCTCGTCCACGCATCATTACGAGCTGCTCGGGCCATGGTCGGGATACCGCATACTCCTACATGACCGAGGGTAGTATACAGTACGTAAATCGGTGCAAACTTGGGTGAAGGCTTAATGCGGTGCAACGCGGCTGAGGCTGCATGTCTAGGTAGTGTCTGAGCTGCCAAAATCTCCTCTCGCAAGCTATTCGTACTGCTGTACTATTGATGTGTGCTGGAGACTAGGCATATGCGTAGCCGAATTCTGCCGCACCAAGTGTGGCAAACTGGCAGGGGGTGTATTACAATGGTAGCCCGCGGGTGGCGGGGGCGGACCGGGCGGGCAAGCGGCAAAGACGCTGCCGATGCGAGGAATCGTCGTGAGCCGTGAGCCGTGCCCGGAACACGCCGTGCTGCGGGATGCCTTGTCCCGGGGACCAATTGGAGAAAATGTGGTTGAGACATGGCAGTCTCTGTGTTGAGGCGGTGGAAGCGGACCGCGGCAACATATGAAACCGCGAAAAACATAAAGGAAGGGAGGCTGGTATTCACATGCCGAAGCCCGTCTTGACGAATAGCGCAGGAGTGAGAAGAAAAAGCATTGACCAATCCCGGGAGAGCAAGGAAGCGCCGTGATATGCATGTACCACAACAGAATCGACGGGGGCCTGGCCAGGCGACTTACATGAGCTGCTTTCCCAGTCGAGGGTGCCCGAAGCATGCTGCGAGCGCCGATGTATGTGTGGCTGGCCGGGGCCCCTTGCGCGTCTCTTGCTTGTAATACCTTCGCATGCGTACTGTATGTACACAGCCTCAGTTTACGTGTGATGAAGCCAAACTGCATCGGGACCCAGACTTGTATCCGCACTCCGGGTGCAACAGTTTTTCATATCCAACAGGCCATCCTCCATACATGGAGCATTGACGGGCTTCGTTTGTCATTCCCCGGGAGTCCCTACCCGTGGGCGCCGTGCAACCACCCCGAAATATTCGTACAACATGGTATGTAACCTCGACGGCAGGCCAGTAGCCTACTGCGGTTCTGGGGGCGTAAGGATTGCAAACACCGCAAGCGCGACAATTGTCGCACTGAGAGGCTTCGTCGTTACTGAGTTTTATATACGTACGCCTATGTATAGGTATACTGTACGAACCGGAGCGGCAGCCACCTCAACTGCCGCTGCGCATGGAGGGCGGACAAAGCCGAGTGTTGGACCCACCCTCCCTGTCTCCCTGTTGCCTGAACTAATCCGTACCTGGCTCATCTCCGTTCCTCATATTCCCTTCTTTGCTTTGCTTTGTTTATTTTTTCCCCTATAAGCCATCGGCAGGACCCACCACGGGGACTAGCTACGGAGTGCGTAGGCTCTCGACGATCGCCTCACGACATCATTGGCAACGATTGCAATTTTGCTTATACTGTACATACTACATACATATAGTGGGCTAGCGCCCCTTCTTATACCTTTGCACCGCATGACGTGACTTTACAGTATTGCATCGATCATTCTCCGGGTCGAGACTCCGATGCTCGGAACATCCCCTCCGAAACATGAAACAGGGCTCGCCAATACAGTAATGCCCTCTCGCGGGGAACGTGCCGCAGCCCGCAGAGCAGGCTGCCGCTCGTTCCCCGCAGTATTCCGCCCATGTAGGCGCCTCGTTGCCGATTAGGTATAAATGTATGTACATCCATGTTCTCGCGCCGACGAGGCTGAGCTGAGCGAGCCACGGCAAGGCCAAGGATGCATGTTTGAGGGGAACCTTGGCTCGTCTAGCATGGCTATTCGTTTACCGCTAATATCGTGCCATCCTCTTGGAAGTTCGTTCTGGCTCTCCCGCCCCCAGTCGCGGATTTCACAGCTGTTGCCGCCGTCATTGGACACACAAAGACATGGGCTTGTATGTATGCCCAGAGTAACATGCTCTTTTTGTTGCACACGCACAGCTTCAGGGTGCAGTAGTAGTGCTGCACAGTGGCTGCCGATGCCGCATCCTAGTATCCAGCTTGACAGATCTAGCCCTCTTTGGCTAGGAAAAGCCCGTCTTGTCGCCTGTACTCCGTACGTGCCTCAAAGTACTAGCAGAGAATCGTCATTGGTGGCGCATGTATTCGCAGTTGTCAAATGCGCCTGCGCCAAGAAACTGCATGAGAGGGGGGCCCTCAGGGAGCAGCTGGTGTCAAGTGTTTGACTAATACGACACATTTTGCAATCGTGTCGTCAAACCGCATGTTGAGACTCCAGGAAGAGATGGTCTGGCGGTTGTCCGACAGATATTGAGCGCCAAGACTCGTCCAAGACTTAACGTCATGGCTGCTCTTCTTGTACTGGTACAAAGTATTCTTGCTGCGTTTTCCTGTACATACTCTGCCCGCTGCGTCATCCGCCGCTTCTTTTTCATCATCGCCACTTTCCGCCGCCTTCTCTCACGAGCCTCGTAGTAGTTGCATGGCCGTACCACACCGTGCTATAGCCGGGCGGGAAACGGGCCATCAAAGCCGCTCAAATCATGTTTCTCTTGACCAACCGGTGGGCGGGGAGAAGAGTGCTGTGATTGGTGCTAAGCCGCCGGCGAGCAATCGGCCGCCTATGCAAGTGGCGGCCAGTCAAACGCAATGTCACCAGCCTAGCCGCTCCTCAGCTTCCGGTGAGTACACTCTTGCGGAATATATGTAGATCGCTTCTTATACCCTGTTGCAAGACGATGATCATGTGCGGGAGAAGCCTGTGGCACTCTGCAGGCGGGTCCTTTTGGAGGAAAAAGAAAAGCCGGCATGACGCACCCAGGTTTCAACATAAGAACGACGTTGACTGGCGCTTGTCCCTCTCTTACTCCCGTTTGAGCCCGACGACTTTCCACCATACGCCGTACTTTTGATTTTGCCATTGAGGGTCACTCTTGGTGACTCGGCCAACCCCTCATTTTCTAATTCTCCCCCTCTCCTCGCCGTCTACGCAACGCAACCAAGTTCTTGTGATAGCTCTGAAGGGGGCCGTGAAGCAACCTCGGCAAGAAAGTATGAAATCTCATTCCGAACAGACGGCCAATGGCCCACGCGAACCCATCGAGATGCCCCAGAGCGAAAACGAGAACCACCTGCGATATACCGACAATGTCAGCGTGTCCAGCGTGGTGGTGCCGGAGCCTATAGAAGCCTGTGTACACAGCCTGTTCAAGCGAGTTGCCATTGAGCGGTCTTCGTCACCGGCGATCTGTTCGTGGGACGGGGCATTGACCTACGGCCAGCTCGACCTGTTGTCGAGCAGGCTAGCCTGTCACCTCATTGGCCTTGGTGTGAAGCCGGGGACCATGGTGATACTCTGTTTTGAAAAGTCCCTGTTGGCACCAGTAGCCGTGCTAGGTGTCGCTAAGGCTGGCGGCGCGTCGATATCCTTGGACTCCTCCCAATCGCACGACCATCTCCGAGCCATCATCGCCCAGGTGCCTCACCCCATTCTCCTATCGTCGCCGGGAAACAGTCACCTAGCTCGCCAGCTCGTGGCGTGCGACGTGATGGTGTTGGACGATAAGCTGCTCTCCGCTCCGGAGATGAACCCTTCGAGCCCATTTCCCGACATGCCTGTCGTCAGTCCCTCCGACACACTCAATGTCATCTTCATGCCCGGTGACACCGGCTCCCATCAGCCGCCCGGCGGCGTTGCCATCACACATCGAAACATGAGCACTGCCCTTTTTTACCAACAACAGGCCCTGGGATACACCATCGATTCTCGGGTTTTTGATATTGCTCCTCAAGGCTCCTACTTGGCTTGGTGCAACTTGCTGCACACACTGACCTGCGGCGGGTGCCTTTGCATACCTTCAGAGTATGACCGGCGACAGCGTGTCGAGGGGTCTATGACGGCATTGCAGGCCAACGCGGTGCACTTGACGCCCGCGATGGCCGAGGAACTCAATCACCACAAGCTCGCCGGCCGCGTGCGCCTCACCTATGTCGGAGAGCCACAGATGACCCCACCGGACACGACCGGACACCAGGAGGGAAAAGTATTGTTCAGCAGCCGTGGGTATGCAGAGTCGACCTCGCTAGGAACGCGGTGGACAGTCAACAAATCAAAGGTACGGGGCGGCTTGAGCCACCTTGACGACGGGGTTTGTGCCTGGGTTGCGGAAACCGCCGAGCTGGGCTCGCTTGGAGCATGCGAGACCATGGGCGAGCTATGGCTCGAGGGACCTATGCTGGGCCAGAAGTACCCCGTCGAATCCGACAGCGACGCCCCGGTGATTTTCAAAGATTCAGTCTCTGTGCTGCGCCGGTCAACGCGGTGGCCGGGGCGCCCTGGGCGCATTCATCGTACTGGAGACCTTGTACGGCACATGCATGACGGAAGGCTCGTACTGGTCGAAGAGGAGGAGCCGGCCGACGTCGATCACTCAGGTGAAAGCGTTGAAAACTTG
This sequence comes from Hirsutella rhossiliensis, assembly GCF_020360975.1. NCBI lineage: Eukaryota > Fungi > Ascomycota > Sordariomycetes > Hypocreales > Ophiocordycipitaceae > Hirsutella > Hirsutella rhossiliensis. The sequence goes on along the minus strand of NW_025408682.1, from coordinate 782,523 downwards.
CATTCCAGTTCGGAGAGCGACGGGGCCCTCGAAACGCCGGAGACTGAGCAAGGAGGTTATTCAGACACGGTGCAGCTCATGCTGATGCTGTGGGCCCAGGTATTTCAACTTAGTCCGCAAAGCATCGGCAAGGACGATGATTTCTTTCAGCTTGGCGGAGATGCTACCAAGGCACTGTGCCTCTGCAGGATTGCACGCGACAGAGGACTCAACTTCTCCGCTCGAGACGTCTACCAGAACCCCTGTCTCTGCGACCTCTCAGTTTTGGCCAGCCCGGCGAGCCGGACATCTCTCAAAACCCCCCCGTTCTCGCTATTGGGTTCCTTCGCCGACGACGATGACCTGCGAGCCCAGGTTGCTCAGCTGTGTCGTGTGCAAAAGTCTCAAGTGGTTGACCTCTTCCCATGCTCCCCACTCCAGGAAGGCATGCTCGCTCTGACCCAAAGGCGGCCTGGGAGTTACGTGGCGCAGCAGGTGTTTGAAATCGACGACGGGGTAAGTGTCCAGAGGTTGCGCCGAGCGTGGGATCAAGTGGTGGCCATGAATCCCATTTTGCGAACGCATATCGTCAGCCTCCCAAGCCACGGCCTCGTGCAGGCTGTCTTGGAGCAAGGAGCACAGTGGGGGCTTGGCACAGACCTCGACGACTACCAAGCTCGGCAAAGCGCGGTCGAACAGCCGATGGGTCTCGGCACGCCCTTGTCGAAATTCGCAATCATTGACGCAGGCCCGGGCCGGCGCCCGTATTTCCTGTGGGAAATCCACCACGCTCTTTTCGACGGATGGTCTCTGCCGCTTCTTATGAGCGAGGCCGAGCATGCCTACTACAACGAAGGCGGCCAAGATCTGGAATCCATGGAAGGCTTTATCAAATACATTAAGGATTGCGACGAGACGGCTGCCAAGGCGTTCTGGCGAGCCCAGTTCGCTGGAATCCAAGAGACCCACTTCCCCTTGGCCAAGGCGGCGGCATTGCGACAACCACAATCAGCCTCACACGTCAACTTCACCGTGTCGGGCCTCGGCTGGGGCCACAGCGACTACACACAGGCATCGATGGTGAGAGCCGCGTGGGCTGTGGTGATGGCGCGTTGTGGCAACACGAGTGAAGCTTTATATGGCGTGACTGTGACGGGACGCCAGGCGGCAGTGCCTGGCATTGAGCACATGGCTGGGCCGGCAATTGCAACCGTTCCCGTCCGAGTGACGCTGGACTGGGAGGCCAGCGTGAGTCGACTGCTCGAAGCGGTGCAGCGGCAGGCGGCAGACATGATTCCGTTTGAGCAGACGGGGCTACAGCGAATCCGGCGCATGGGGGAGGCGGCAGCCATAGCGTGCTCCTTTCAGTCGCTTCTGGTAGTGCAGCCCGCCGACGGCGAGGGAGACCCGGCCGGCAGGGCATTCCTGAGCAAGCCTAGCGACGATGGTCAAGCGAAGCGAGAGTCGGGCCACACGACCTACGCCATCGAGGTCGAGTGCGAGTTGGGCTCGGACGAAGCCCGCCTGCGCATCGATTTTGACCCTGGAGTTGTACAAGAGCGAGAGATGGAAGCCATTGCCCAGAATTTCGACCATGTGCTTCGACAACTGGCGGACCAGGGCCGAAGACACGACAAGCTCGGGACTCTGGCGCTGTCAACCCGGACCCCGTCAAACCGCATCGAGGAGGTCCTTGCCTGGAACGCAAAGGTTCCCGAGCGGGTAGACGAGTGCGTGCACAAGCTGATTGAGCAACGGGCCCGGGAAAGCCCCCTGGCCCCGGCCCTCTGCGCTTGGGACGGAGAGCTTACCTATCAGGACCTGGACGAGCAATCGACAAAGCTAGCATATCGTCTGGCTGCGAGAGGCGTGGCAGGGACCCGGGTGCCCGTCTTGTTCGAAAAGTCCCTCTGGATGCCGGTGACGGTGCTGGCCGTAATGAAGGCCGGAGGGGCGCTCGTGGCGCTGGAGACGAAGGAGCCGGAAGAGCGGCTGCTTGCGATTGTGTCGAAGACAACATCACCTGTGCTGCTGTCGTCGGTCCAGAATGGCAACTTGGCGCGTCGTCTTGTCGCAGACGGAAAGGAGGTCCTGGTCGTTGGGGCCTCGCCGCAGCATGAAAGCCTCGCCCCGGACCCGGATCACCTTTCGACCGTCTTGCCCACCGTTGACCCCTCGAGCCTCCTCTACGTCGTATTTACCTCGGGCAGCACCGGGACGCCCAAGGGAGTTCTCATCACGCACCGCAACTTTTGCAGCGCCATTGCCCATCAGCGGCAGGCTTTGGACTACAACCGGAATGCTCGGGTCCTTGATTTTGCATCCTGCGCCTTCGACGTTGCCTGGTCGAACCTGTTCCTCACCCTGACTGCCGGAGCATGCTTCTGCATTCCGTCGCCAGTGGAGCGCGAGAATGACCTGGCTGGGTGCCTGGTCAAGTATAATGTGACCCTGGCCGACTTGACGCCCTCAGTCGCCCGGGCCATCGGCTCCGACGCTCTTTCGAGACTGACGACCATGATACTGGGTGGCGAGGCGCCTCTGCCAAGCGATGCTTCCTTGGCGGGCGGCAAGACGCACATCATCAATGCCTACGGTCCGGCAGAGTGCACGCCGACCTCCACTCTGACGACGCTGGACCCCACCAACGTTTGCATCGGCCGCGGGCTCGGACTCTGCACGTGGGTGGTAGAGCCCGACAACCCCGAGCTGCTGGTACCAGTCGGCGACGTTGGCGAGCTCTGGCTCGAGGGCCCCCTCGTCGGCCAGGGCTATCTCGATGACCCTCAGCGGACCGCGGCAGCCTTCATCGACGACCCTGTGTGGCTCATGCAGGCAGTCGGCCGGCGGGGACGCGTCTACCGCACCGGTGATCTTGTGCGGTATAGAGACGATGGATCACTCGTCTTCATCGGGCGCAAGGATACCCAGGTCAAAATCCGTGGTCAGCGCGTCGAACTGGCCGAAGTCGAGTGTTGCGTGCGCCAAGTCATTGGCGAATCGGACACTGTCCAGGTCGTTGCAGAGGCTGTGCAGCCGGCCGGCGCCAACAATCCCATCTTGGTCGCCTTTGTTACCCTCCCCGGGGCCGAGGCAATGACGCAGGAGGCACACGGCGCCGCGGTGCGGCAGGCAACGGACGGACTCACTGAACGCCTGCGTGAGGTTCTGCCGTCTTATATGGTACCCGCTGCGTACTTGCCGATTCAAGAGATGCCTGTAACCACGGCTGGAAAGACTGACCGCCGGCATCTCCGTGCCCTCGGCGCGTCCATGTGGCCGCAATACCGCAGCAGCCGCGACAAGAAGGAAGGGTCGAGCCAGCCGCTCAATGAGACGGAGACCATTCTACAGAAGGTGTGGATGTCAGTCCTCAATTTGTCGGCGGATGAGGCGTCTGTTGACGCGGGATTCTCGAGCTTGGGCGGCGATTCCATCTCAGCCATGCAGTTGGTATCCCGATGTCGACTGCACAACATCGTCTTTACCGTAAGCGATATACTGCAGGCAAACACCATTCGAAAACTTGCGGCCCGCCGCCGGCCCATGTCTACTTCAGCAAGCAAGCTATTGGAGGAGGCTGAACAACAGGAGAATGAAGACGCGGCTGCCGAGTTTGATCTGTCTCCGATGCAGCAGTCATTCTTTAACGATTATCCCGATGGCCTTAACCATTTCAACCAATCATTCCTGCTGGATCTGGGCCACGACGTTTCGGCGGAGTCCCTCAGTCATGCGATGATGGCCCTCGTCAGCCGCCATGCAATGCTTCGAGCGCGTTTTACCAGAGACCCCGGTAGTGGACTCTGGAAGCAAAGCGTGGCCCAAAACGTTGCGGAATCTTTCGCCTTTGCTGAGCACTCCGTGACTCACCGGGACGAGGTCGGTACAGCCGGTCAGTGGCGACAGGAAAACTTGGATATCTGTCAAGGGCCCGTTTTTGCTTGCGACCTTTTCAACATGCCCGACGGCAGCCAGGTTGTCTTGCTCTCGGCCCATCATTTGGTCATCGATCTCGTATCCTGGCGCATTGTTTGGAACGACGTCGAAGAGTACATCAAGTTTGGGGAGTTGCGTTCACCAAAAACCTTGTCGTTTCGCACCTGGTGCGCGGTTCAGGCCAGAGTGGGCAATAATTTATCGCCGCTAGCCGTGCTCCCGTATCCGATTCCAGAACCCGACGTGGGCTTCTGGGGATTGCCCATGGAAGAAAACACGTTTGGCCAGTGCGACAGTTTCGATGTGGCCCTCCCCCTCGATGCCAGCAAGCTTCTCTTCGGGAATAGCAATAACAGTCTCCGAACTGAAGCTCTCGATCTTATCCTGGGTGCTCTGTCCCACTCGTTCTTCCAAACCTTCCCCGAGCGTTCCGCACCCGCGATTTGGATCGAGGGTCACGGCAGGGAGCAGCTGGACGACGTACCGACAGATGTTTCGGGCACTGTCGGGTGGTTTACCACCATGTACCCCCTCGCGGTTTCCATCACACCCGACCAGTCCATCTCCCACGCTGTGAGGCTTGTCAAGGATACGAGAAGAAGGGTGCCAAACATGGGTTTGCCGTTCTATGCTTGCCAGCATTATAGCGAATCTGGTCGTCAAGCTTTCCAGGGTCACGACGTTTACGAGCTCATTTTCAATTTCACGGGAAGATTCCAACAATTGGAGAGGGAGGAAGGCCTCTTCAAATCATCCCAACATGGTACCGATGACGCAGACGTCAAGATTTGTGAGATTTCGAAATCAGCGCGTCGGTTTTTCATGATCGAGATTGGCGCCGTCGTGTCGGACAATGTCCTCGTCGTCTCATTTAACTTTCACAAAGGCATGAAGCATCAAGGTCGGATCGAGAAATGGACACAGGCCTTTATCGACGATTTGGAGTGTGCCGCTCGTCATCTCGCGCGTGCGCCTGTCGCCTTCACGTTGAGCGATTTGCCTCTCCTTCAGTTATCGTACCGGGGCTTGGATGTGCTGTTGGAAGAACAGCTTCCGAAGATGGGCATCAAGCCGAGCAGCGTCACAAACATGTATCCGTGCTCGCCTCTCCAAGAGGGAATGCTCTTGAGCTCAGTCAAGGGCTCAGCGTCATACATAACCTACACAATCTGGCGCTGTGTTTCGACAGTCGGAAATACTGCTGACATCTCCCCTTCCCGGCTAGAGGAAGCTTGGAAGAGAGTTGTGAGCAGGCACACCGCCTTGTCCACTGTCTTTGCGCTACATCCCGAAGGCAACGGCTTCATGCAGCTTGTCCTTGACGAGCCTCCCATACGCGTGAACCATATTGCTCCTGGACTGGAAAGCCCTACCGATGCATTATCACGACTGCAAGAGCCAACGTTTGCCCCCGATGAGCCGGAACATTCTCTCACAATCTGCCAGGCACCAACCGGCGAGGTCGCCTGTAGGCTGGACATGAGCCACGCGCTGACCGATGCCCACTCGGCATCCTTGATTCTCAGCGAGCTCGCGACGATATATGATGGCATGGAATTATCGTCGGCTCCGGCCTTTGCTGATATGATACGCTTTATCAACAGCACACCCAGAGCCCAGATAGTCGCTTCTTGGACTTCGCTGCTTGATGGTCTTGAGCCTTGTGAATTTCCCCTGTCGCCGGTGGCCCCTGCACAAGCCGAACGGGAGAAGTTTACCGAGATACCGTGTCCAGGAACTTTCAAGGTCAATGTTGCAGATTTCTGCAAGAAGGCGGGAATCATGCCCTCCGCGCTTCTCCAGGTGGCATGGGCCATGGTTCTCTCGCACATGACTGGAATGCGCGACGTCTGCTTTGGATATTTGGCTTCTGGTCGTGACGCCCCTGTGAATGGCGTCGAGAACTTGGTTGGCCCTTTGGCCAATTTGCTGATCAGCCGGGTCGACTTGCGACAACCAGCCCGACAGGTTCTCGAGACGACATCGGAGAGGTCAAAGCAGCACATGGCTATCCAGCACGTCTCGCTGGCTGAGATTCAGCACCACCTCGGCCTCTCTGGAAGGCGATTATTCAACACGTCACTTTCTGTCCGTCCTGCCGAAAAAGAGAAAGCCGACGAAGCAAGGGGGGTATCGTTCGACGTTTTGGCTGGCGGGGACGCCCACGAGGTATGATAGAGAGACCGCGGCTTTTTGACGACGCGGAGCTAATATCTCAATGAACAGTTTGACATCAAGTTCAACGCTTCGATAAGCGGGGCAGACATGGACCTTTCAATCGAGTTTCGGGAGCCATATGTTGACCGCCAAGTTGCCTTGGAAGCAAGCAAGATCCTTCACCAAGCAATTGAATATCTCCTAGTGACCGATGTTGGGTTGGGCATAAAAGACATGGCCGAGATCGCCCAGGATGTCTTCACCGACGCCAACGATGCAGACACGCTCCTGTCCGGATTTTTCAAGCACACGATGGGGGTGGATGAGGCTTCCGCGAGTGCGTTCTGGAAAGCCGAGTTTGCAAACACCCAAGGGTCTCACTTTCCCTCGCCGACAACGACCACTCGCCAGCCTATGCCTCGGGATCATGTAGAATTGAGCGTGGAAGGGCTTGACTGGGCATGCGACAGCTTCTTGGCAGACACGACAGTCAAGGCTGCATGGGCTGTCCTTACAGCTCGAATCATGTGCGCTGACGAAAGCATATTCGGAGCAGCCGTTTCAAAGTGCGGATGTGTCGCCCCGTTGCCTCTCCGTGTTGTGGTCGATTCGGATCACAGCATCAACGACCTGCTCCTTGGAGTGCAGCGTCAGACCGTGGAGATGGCACCGTTCCATCAGATGGGCATGGAGCGGGTCCGTCGCTTGAACGAGGACGCAGCCATGGCCTGCAACTTCCAGACGCTCCTTGTCGTTTATCCAAAGGAAGACAAAGAGCACTGGCAAAGCCACGGCGCTCATTCCATGGTGGTCATGGTCGGGCTCGAGGCGACCGCAGCGCATATCGATGTGAAATTCGACCCACGCGTCATCGAACAAGCTCGCGTCTCGCGGCTCATTCATGGGTTTGTGCATGTTCTTCGCCAACTGCTCGACGTGGGCCAGCGCCAGCTGAGGCTTCGAGACGTGACCGTGGCAAGCCAGAAAGATCTCGACGATGTGTGGACCTGGAACGCGACTTTGCCAGAATCGGTGGAAGGTTGTGTACACGATCTGATCATCCAGCATGGAAAAGAGCGGCCAACAGCTCCTGCTATCCACGCATGGGACGGGGTCTTGACCTATGAGCAGCTCGAAGAGCTATCGTCGAAGCTAGCCAAGCAGCTGGTCAGCAAGGGCGTAGGGCCGGGGAGCATCGTGCCGCTTTGCTTCGAGAAGTCTTGTTGGATGCCAGTGGCCGCCCTTGCCGTTATGAGGGCGGGCGGAGCATCGGTTGCAGTCGATACCTCGCAGCCAGAAGAACGGATTCGCACGATTACAGCGCAGGTGTTCACCGGCGCCGGGAGGCCAAAGATTCTCCTCTCGTCGGAGGCAAACCATGCCCTTGCTCAGCGACTCGAAGCTGATGAGGTGCTTATCACAGGGCACGAACAATGCCTTGGTCCCGTCATCGAGCCGAGTCCCGAATTACCTGTCGTCAAGCCGTCTGACGTGCTCTACGTTGTGTTCACCTCCGGCAGCACTGGGCGGCCAAAAGGCGTCATCATCACCCACCAGAACTTTTATAGCGCGATCTCTTACCAGCGAGACGCAGTGGGCGTCGATAGCAGTTCCCGGGTCTTTGACTTTTCCTCGTACGCCTTCGACGTTGCTTGGCTTAGCCTCCTCAAGGCGTTGACGGCCGGCGGGTGCCTATGTATCCCGTCTGCGGCCGAGCGCGAGGACGATCTTGGAGGATGCCTGGAGAGGTATGGAGTCACTGTCGTCGATCTAACGCCTTCGGTTGCGCGGGCCATCGAGCCCAAGTCGGCCCTTTCCAATTTATCCACATTGATTCTTGGTGGCGAGGCCGTCGTCGCAAGCGATGCGGATCTGGCGGGCGAGAAAACGCAGGTTACCGTTGCCTACGGTCCAGCAGAGTGTACGCCGACCAGCTCCATCATGGACCTAACGAAGACAAGGGATGCGGGCATCGGCCGGGGAGTTGGGATGTGCCTGTGGGTGGTAGACCTCGAGAACCCCGCGGCCTTGGCACCGGTCGGCGCTGTCGGCGAACTTTGGCTTGAAGGGCCGCTTGTAGGTCAGGGATATCTACACGAGCCCGAAAAGACGAGATCAGCCTTCATCCAAGACCCTGCGTGGCTGGTCAACGGAACGCCCGACGGCAGGCGGCCCGGGCGACGCGGACGAGTGTACCGCACCGGAGACTTGGTGCGGTACAGAGAAGACGGCTCGCTGCTCTTCGTGGGTCGTAAGGACACACAGGTCAAGATTAGGGGACAGCGCGTTGAGCTGGGGGACATCGAGCACCATGTTTGCCGGGCGATTGAGACGATCGCGGGCGAGACCGTGACGAATGTGCAGGTCGTCGCCGAGACCGTCCAGCCGAAGGGAATTCCAAGCAAGATGCTGGTGGCTTTCGTGGCCCTCGAGGAGATTCAAGGCTTTGTCTCGTCGGAAGAATATAACAACGCCGTCCGCCACGCAACGGCCGGGGTGACGGAGCACCTGGCCAAGGCACTGCCCGTCTTCATGATACCCTCTCTTTACATACCAATCCCAACCGTCCCCATGTCGGCCACGGGCAAGACGGACCGGCGCCGGCTCCAGGAGATGGGCTCCTCGCTCTCTGCCAAGGACGTCAAGGCACTCGGCCGCGCAGGCGAGCAGCGGCGGACACCGGAAACGGAGGCGGAGCGGGTCATGCAGGCTCTGTGGGCCGACATCCTGAACATGGACCCGGAAAGCATCGGCGCGGACGACAGCTTCTTTCGAATTGGCGGCGACTCAATCGGGGCAATGCGACTCGTCGGAATGGCACGTTACAAAGGCTTCAGCTTCACCGTCCGAGATGTCTTCCAAAGCCCTGTCCTCTCGGACCTCTCCGCATTCGATGCCGCGCCTCCAACCACCCTTGTGCCGGCATGACTGGCCAGCTAGTCTATTGTGAAGAGAATAACTCGCGATTTGAGGTCGAGCCCAAGACGGACACTACGCTACCGACTTGAATATCCCGATTCCTGGAGTCCGTGTCTGGTGACCGGACCATATGGCTGCCCAGTCACCATCTTGAGTGCAGCAGTGGGCTGGGCTCAAGATGGTGTAACCCTGCTGCGAACGTGGCATGTGTTTGCAGTTGCTGTTGGAAAACGAGGCGTGGGCAGAGACGGCAGGTTCAGCCTCCAGTCCAGCAAATCAGAGTTGGAGAGAGTTGGCGTGCTGGTCATATTTGTGTCGCTTTTATTAATGTATATAATGCGATTCTGGAGTGCTTGCACTTGCCTCATGATGCCTCCTAGGCACTGTGCCGCATGTCCATGGTCCAACACGTGTTGCCAATGGCCGATCACTGTCCCTTGGGATCAAAGGTATGTAGTACGAAGTACAACTAGGTAGGTAGTTCACATGGAGAGCTTAGATTTAGGCGGAAGTCTTCAATAATTATGGCAACAACCCCTCATTATTGTTATTGTCGACGTAACCCCATCGTTTGCAGCTACCACCGTTCTCCTGCCAACTAACGTTGGTCAATGTCCATTCAAGCCTTCCTGTCGACAAACTTCCAGTCTCCTCGACGTACATGGTTGACCATATCCGTCACCGGCTCCAAGTGTTCCCTACCAGCACCATTCATGGTCATGACCCGTCGGTAATTTAGTCCGGGGCTGACCTTGCCAGGCACATGTTTTTTCCGCGTCTCTACTCGTGTGGGGATGGGAACGCTGCGCCCGACGAGGCCTTCCATGCCTTGCCACGCAAAGGTGATGGCCTCCTTTGCGTCGGCCGGGATCCCGGCCGCGTCCAACATCTGGACAATCGTGTCCGGAAAGGCTGCCTGCAGATATTCGGTTATGTTGGGGTTCTTTGCGCCTCCTCCGCATAGGTAAAGCTCGGCGAGCGGACCGTGCCGCGTTGGCATGTAGCGCCGGTAGTGATCGACGATGGTCTTGGCCGTGATTCTGGTAATGGTCGCGACAACGTCGTCCGGCGACTGGCCCTTGGCCAGGCCGCGCTCGATTAGGTCGAATGCGACGGTGTCGCCAAAGGTCTCTCGACCCGTGGTCTTGGGTGGGTCCAGCTTCAGGTAGGGATGAGAGCCCAAGAAGTCGTCGACCATCTCGTGGTCGACCCTGCCGGCCTTGCCCATCGCGCCATCCTTGTCGTACTCGTGCCTCCCGTCCGTGAAATGCCGAACCGCGGCATCGATGAGGACATTGCCCGGCCCCGTGTCAAAATCAAAGAACTCTTGATTCCGTGCCCCCTCTTCGTCGGGGGGGATGAAGCACACGTTGGCGATGCCGCCTATGTTCTGGCACGCCCGCAATTTGGAGTGGTGGTGGAGGAGAAGCGAGTCGAAGAAGGCAATCAGCGGAGCGCCCTGACGGCCGGCGGCCTGGTCAGAGATGCGAAAGTCTGTCACGGTCGTGATGCCGGTCCTCGACGCAATGACCGAGCCTTCGGCCATGGTGAGGGCGGATTTGACCTGGCCCTCGTCGGGCATACTCTGAAACCAGATGGTTTGGCCGTGAGAGCCGATTGCGTCGATAAAGGAAAGAAGAATGCCATGCCTATCGCAGAAAACCTTGACGGCATCTGCGAATGTCTCGCCAAGCAAAACGTTCACCTCGGACAATTCCTCTGGTGTGGTCTTCTTGTCGCAAATAATGCGCAACACCCTCCTCTTGAGTGTCTGCTCCAACGGCACCTCGTCGTACTGGAGCAGCTCAAAGTGTAGCGGCTCGTCTGGCGAGGCTTGACGAAACTGACACAGGGCGCAGTCGACTCCATCCATGGAAGTACCAGAGTTCAACCCCAACACGGTAAGATTCAGCGGAGCGCATCTCATACCGGCTGAATTTCCGGCGCTAGAGTCGATGATGCTCGCCATCGTAGTTTCTAATCTCGACACCTTCTTGATATAAAGGTTCGCGCACTTCGAGAACGACGCCGTTGTTCCTCGATGGGGCGGCCGAGCTATTGCTTGTCGACGAGCCAACATGCATGTAGATAACCCGCCGACATAAGTCTTCGTAATACGGCTTAATCGACATGTCATCTCTCATACTTCGATTCCTCCATATGTGTTAAGAGACACCTCGAGCTTGCAATGTTACAGTTGAAATGGATGCTTGGAAAGCACTACCCGTTTTCCCCTGAGGTCCAAGCAGCCAGAACTATCGTAGGGCATTGCATCGGATGTGGCCAGCCAGACGTGCATATGCACAGACAACTCAGTGCCTCGATCCATGTGTTTGCATCGATGCTGTGATACACGAGCAACTGATCTTTTCCAACCCCTCACCCAAGTCCAGGACGTACGTATCCCATATCGAGCTTCTTACGCTTGACCCCTCCAGAATTTCGCCTCTTCAAACAAGCTGTAGATGAGTGGCAAACGGAGTGATTCCGTCTGCGATTCTGCTTGCTGGATCATGTCCTACTCTACATGCATCTGCCGCTGACTTTTCCGTAGACAAGATGCCCCTGACTTGGAAACACATGCGAGGCAGTGTTTTGTTCTTTCTTATCAACGCGGTTGCCGCAACAGCGTTGATATTCGAGGGTGAGCATCGTCCCAACTCTCCATGGGCTCCCTCTTCGCCTTGCCATCCGGGCATGCCACGCAGTGCTGGATATCTGAGACTGACAAGTGCGTCTTCAAGGCTACAGCCAAGGTATTTTTGGGGCTGTTAGCGAGACGCCCGGCTTCATCCGCATGGCCGATATCGGCCGAGATGGGGTCGTCACCAACTCGACAAAGCAAGGAGGCCTTGCCGCGGCCTATTACTTTGGCGCCATGTGGGGATGCTTTGTAGGCAGTATGATGCGCCCTGGATGGCATGATGAGTGCCAGACTCTTGGAACCCAACTGTTTGAGGCTCATGACTTGCAGGATGGGTTGCCGATAAGGTCGGGCGGAAGCGCGGAGTGTTTGTGGGCACCATCTTTGGCATCCTCGGCGCTGCCCTGCAGGCCGCCAGCCGGAGCCCGGACATGTTCCTCTGCGCACGAGTCGTGGCTGGCATTGGCATCGGATTCATGAATGCCGTCATCCTGCCTTGGGTCAGCGAGCTTTCCCCGTCGCACAACCGCGGCTCCAGTTTCTCGCTCGTCTTCGTGGCCAACTACCTCGGCATTGTCATTGCGTACTGGGTTAATATTGGCATACGGAACTCCAACGCGGACTTTCGTTGGAGGTTCCCCCTTGCCTGGATGGTGGTTCCCCTTCTTGTGGTGGATGCTGCGCTTCCCTTCCTGCCGGAGTCCCCTCGGTATGGATCCCGGCTCCATGCCATCTTGTTCTTTCCCGCTTCCACGCCTCCTGTTGGGCCCATGTTCGAGATCTGCTAACACCCTGGAGCTGGCTCATTGCCAACGGCCAGCGAGGACAGGCGATAGAGATTCTCTGCAAACTTCGTGGTGATCTGTCGCCGGTGGACGCTGGGATAACGAACGAAGTAGAGCGGCTCGATGCTATTGTAGAAGCAACGCACCATCAGCGCAACGATCTTATCAACGTCGTACTCGGCGGCCGCTACTCGGGAAGACTGCACCTCGGGAGACGTGCTGCTTTGGGATTGGCCCTTCAATGGATCCAACAATGGTCGGGAATACTTGCCATTGTGACATGGGCCGGGACGCTGTTCACCCTCGCCGGTTCCGACTCAAATAAGTCGCTTTGGCTGGCCGGTCTTGTCAACACGTTGGGCATGCCTGGAACTGCGGCGGCATCTCTCGTGATAGACAGAATGGGTCGCGTCAACTCGCTCATAACCTCCTTCGTCATACAAGCAACTGCCTTGTTCTTGGTGGCGGCGCTTATCAAATCTTGCCAGGATGCTGCAGCTACGGACAAGGGCCTGTCACTCCGGCAGGGGGCAGCAGCAGCCTCACTTGTCTTTATATATACGGTAAGTTTGCACTTTATTCGTACTTCGCACCGGCTTATTGACTTGACACGAATTGATGACAAGGTTCTTTACCATGTTCAACCTTATCCCCTGCTGGATCTACGGCACAGAAATTTGGCCTCAAGAGATCCGAGCAAAAGGCTACAGCTTCACCATCTTTGGGTGGGCGACGGGTTGCGGATCGACTCAGTTCCTCATCCCCATCATGCTTAGCAGGCTCACCTACGGCACTTATGTCTTCTTTGGAGCGATCAACATTGCTGCCGTGCCCGTCGTTTGGCTCCTGTTTCCAGAAACAGCCAACAAGTCATTGGAAGAAGTGTCGTTACTCTTTGCCAGCGACAGCCTGCTGGCGACCGAAAACACGAGAGAATTCCACCGGCGCGTAGATGCCGCAGGCGGTCATGTTGCCACTGCCGTCAGACGTCTGCTCGATGAAGTCGACGGACGGGCCGGGCCGGGCAGCGGCGCGAACGCCAGAGAGCACAGGGAAAATCATGAAGGCGAAGGCGAGGCGTAGAGACACAAGGTGTTTTTTGCACTCACATCAATCGTCCATAGGCCTACAGCGCGCTTCGTAAGAATACAGTCAACAGGGCTCTGCTCGCTGATTATTTTTCTGCCGGCGTCCTGTATGAATCTGGCAAAATAGTATCCTTGGGCTCGTGTGGGCACGTGCAACAACTGGGGAATAACCGCCCGTTCATGTTGAAAAGGTCGTCTAGCCAGCAAGGTGGCTTATATATGTAATGACATGATCAAGCACGACAACATGAGAATAGCTACAGTTACAAGATGTTGATGATTGCGGCGCCCAGATACAGGGGAATTCATCGTCTAGATAGTAAACACACAAAGTGACGCCCATACCGCAGCGGTTTTACGTTCGTCCGTCGTCAACCACCGTGCAACGTAGACCATCGGTCACAGACCTCATTACCAGCTCGCTTCGAGCGTTGCACAGCGCTTAGTGAGAACTGTAAATGCACATACCAGTTGTATTGGCTTATGATTAGAGTGCCTGGTTGCGCTCAATCTCAAATAGCTGAGGGACAAGGTCTCCAAGGCATTCCTCAAGCCCCCGACATCTCCAGCCTAACACGCGCTCCGTCTCGGTGGCATCGACGGAAAAGTGCTTGTGACTCTCTCGCAGGCCAGGGCGGCCGAGCGGGATGCGGTCCGCGTACTTTGCGGTGACGCTGCGGCTCAGATCCGCCAGCTCCTGGTTGCAATAGACTCCCTGGGCTAGCAGGTACCGGCCGCCGCCGGCCTCGGCCACCTCCAGCGCCTTGACGTGAGCAAGGGCGACATCCCGGACATCAACCCAGACGGGACCCTTTGTGGGCGGAACAGGGCTATCACGCCCGGCACAAACGACGGACCAGACGAGCAGGTTGCTTGTGTTGAGCGACGCCATGGACATGGGCTTTGACCCTGGCAGCAACGGCCCGAAGACCATGGCCGGGCACAAGCTAACGAGGTCGAAGCCCAGCTTCCGCTCCTCGACAAAGTCCCAGGCCGCCCGCTCGGCCGCCGTCTTGCAGGCCCGGTAGGCGGTCGGGGCATCCGGGGCGCTGGCGCCGTCCCGGTAGGTCAGGGGGCTCCAGTCGTGGGCCGTGTACGTCTTTCCCGGCCGGGGCCCGGCGGCGGCGTCGTAGATGCAGGCGAAGCTATTAGTATGGATGACCCTCTTGACGCTCCTCATCTGGGCCGCCGCCTCGAGGACGGCCGTGGATCCACGCACCGCCGGGACCATCAAGTCCCTCTCGAAGTCGGTGGCCTTGTAGTGGAAGGGGGCGGCCAGGTGGAGGATGGCGATGGGTAAGTGCGAGGCCAGGGCTTTCATGTATCCGCGGGGGCAGGTGATGTCCGGGATGATGACGACATCGAGGTTTGGATGAGAGGCGTGCGTCGTCGTCACCAGCTCCGCCTTGGCGGCGGTCCTGACGGTGCCGACGACTTGGTAGCCGGCCTTGAGAAGAGCCGCGACGCAGTGTTGAGCTATGAAGCCGTTGGCCCCCGTGACGACGACGGTGGCGGGTGGCATGATGGGCGCCGCAACCTTGGACGGCATGATGGCGATGGTGAATAGGCGATGAGCGACGTGTCAATCCGTCTCAACAGCCAACGGCCGCCTTCGGACCAAGACCGCTTTTGGGGGGATTTGCGCCAGATACTAAATATATCGTCGAGTTTGTTGTTGTGGATGTTGCTGTTCCTTTGATTCGCCGCGCTGCTCGAGGATGAAGATGATATTCTGGCGGACACGGGCAAGCGAGGGTAGCAGGTGATTATTTGAGCATGATTCAAGCCCTGACACAAACAGCGCTACCAAGAAGCCCCATCGGACAGAACAATGGCATCCACCTTGATCGTCGTCATCGTCGCCAGTCTGTATCCGCCCCGCGGGACCAGCAACGAGCTCTCGTGCCCATCCCGCAGGCCCTCTTGGCTGGGCAAGATGGAGCGAATGACGGGCGCGCATGGGCCGTTCCCCCCCCGTGCTTCCAAATTTCTCCCACTTTTTTCTAGGTGGGCAAGTTGAATACGTGGTGCCGGGAAGCCAAGGTCCCGCACTGCAACCGTCGCAAAAGGGGCTGAGTTGTCATGGCTTGTGTGGAATCGGGGAGAGTCGCGCGCGCGAGAGTGAGAGGAAGACGCTGTAAATGGGAGCGCTCCGTCCTTTCCCCCTTTCTCCGCCTTTTTTTCTCCAACGCCCTTCTCGAAGCTCGACGGGCGGCGGATCCGCATTGGCGCACCCGGCCGGGATCCAAAGCTCGGGGTCGAGGAACAGGGGGCCTGGCCCGATGCGATGCGACGCTATGATGTCTTTTGCTTTTCCTTTTGCTGATGAACCGCGCTGTTTAGCTGGTGCTGCCAGCTGTCGATCGGTGGTCGGGCTCCTACATACAGACTTTCGCATTCTGTTGGGGGAAAACTGCTTGAGTTGCCAAGGAAAGCATTAATAAACCGCGTCTCCGCCTTTTACTTGAGCGGTTTGATTTGCCGCTGAGTAACAGCCGGTTATCAATAGCAGGTGCAGGCGGCTTCTCTCCAGTCGATGCCAGTGCCCGAAGAAGTCCAGACCTTGATTCGCAAAGCTTCAACGGACGGCGGACTCGCCCGCTGCAGCCTCGACGGCTGGTAAATTAACCACCATCGCGGCCTTGCTCTTTAGAAAATCACCGGCATGTGCGTCATGACTCGTGAGCCACGCACGCCATCGGAGTGACATGCGCATACGGGACTGCAGTTTTGCGCATACACTCCCACCTTACAGTAGACGCCGTTCTACAACGACCTGCATGCACCTGCGTGCACCTCATGTCTCTCCCTCCCTGTTTCTGCATTCTCCCGCCGTGCACGGACTCTTCGTATGTGCATTCATATATCCATGCGTCCCTCCCTCCGTGTTCCGGGTGTGGATAAATGTAAGTTACGAAAGTACGGACATGTATGTATGTACGGAGTGCGAAGACTGCATGCACGTCTTTGCAAGTCTACCGCTCACTGCCGCCGGCGGGCTGGCATGCATGCTTTTCCGCTCGGAAACATTCGTCACTCGCTCTCGGCCGATATCCGCGGCCTGCCGTTTCCTCATGACGACAAGCCGGCATGACGGACGGGTCGATGAGAGCTCCACCCTCGCCCCCGGTAAGATATTCGTCCTCAACGGACCTCTCTCTAGAGATGCCGTCGCAAAAGAAGAGCGAAAGGGCAGAACTGACAGGGAAAGATTTGAAAGCGGAGCAGATGCGGGGAAGTACATTATGCGTCAAGGCCATGCCCGTTCCGCGACGAGTCATGATGAAGGTGGTGCCTGCAACGAAAGTTGGCTGATTCGCGGACAACATGACCAGACTGACAAGGCACGACCCTGCTGGTCAACCGTGCCGAGTGGTATTTCGATCAATGCTGTGTGGGTGAACCTGCATCCATCAGTGTGTGCGAGCTCACGGTCTTGAGACCCTTCGAGAACACATTCTCGCGTCTCGTACGCCTGTATTTCGTGTGTAAGTCTTTAGTTCCATCTAAACAGCAGCACCTTCCACCTCAGCCGAGAGTGATCTCGTCTTTCCGATTCTTTATTGTTATTCCAGTTCGCAGCAACGCCTAGTCGTGGGCACAGGAGTCCTGCAGGGCTGGAGCTGCCAGTGATATACAAGGGCCTTATACAAGGTGTCAAAATCGCTGGTCTCTTCATCGTGATTGAAAACAGGTTACGATCGATTAAAGGCATATTTCCATGACGCGCAGTTGATGACCACGTTACATGGTTCGTGTATGCCAGGAGACCTACCATGCTCACACAGAGCAGTTGATGGTGCAAGTGGCCGGAGACGGCAGAGGTAAAATGAACAATGCCGAGCAAGCATCTCAAAGCCCTTGTCTCTTTTCCCGCAACTGAAATAGACAGCATGAAAAGAGTACCAGCTCTCACAACAAGGCATCCGACTTACAGCATGAAGGCGAAGATCCCCAGCCACGCAACACGTGTCCACGTTTGAATGTTCCTCAGTTTTCAGGTCTTTACCAGGGCGACGCGTAGCCGGGGCTAGACCGTCGGACCTAAAGGGACCGGGGACAGGTTGCGCGGCGCCGGCCAGGTCGCTCCCAAGCTCGGGGTCGTGGTCCCGGGCCGCGGACCGGACACGGCTCACCCAAGCGATGGGCAGTATGCAGCAGGGGACTGCGTAAATGACAGAAGGACGACGTAGGCTCAGCTATGCTGATGTGGCCAAAAAGCACGACGACGAGCCGCGGACGGCGCCGCTGCCGGGAAACCGTCGAGAAGCGCCATGTCCCGCCCTGTTCGGCTAAATAAGAGGCGGCTCAGCTTGCCTCGGCCACCTCGCGACGATGGCGAGAGCCAGCATCGACCAGCCTCATCCCGGAACCGACGGTGGCGACAACAAGCGGCGTCAAAAGACGTTGCACACCACGTGTTGGAATGCAAGGTAGGTATGTACTTGCACTCGTGTTTGTTGTACCTTTGCGCATGTCCTGGTTTGAGTCCGATTCTCCCCTGAAAAGGGAAAGCATGGTGCCGTTTTGTATGAGCGGTGACGCTGAAGACGGATTTAATAGGCCGCAGAACAAGCACACAAAGCTTCAAAGCTGGATACATACGGACCTTGTGCCTCCCTTTGCCGCCTAGTTGCTCAAGACATCAACACGTATACGAGTGCATAGCCACTGGCCACGCCTGCTCGACTCGCTGTAACAACAAGTGTAGGGATAGTTACGTACGGAGTACGGAGAGTCGCAAAAATGACCTGAGGAAACTAGACGGGGAAAAAGCAAGCGGTGGGCCCGCTGGTCCAACCGTCGAGGGCGAGCACATGGTTCCTAGGTCCCACCAGAACCTAGCAACGCGGCACGACGAGGTTGTCGGTTGGCAGCAAGCTCCGCGGTCAGCATCTTCCTTTACACCGTCCTCCGTCGCTTTGCGTGGACAACCCCCCCACCCTTTCCCCTTTGACAGGTTACACCGGCGGAACGCCTCTTCTTCATCCGTCCAGAGAGAACCCTGCTCCGCTTCTTCGTGCGTCTTCCTTTCCCGCGATAAGGCTGAACGGAGAGTCTCGAGCCCCCGATTTTTGTGCTGCTTCTACTTGATGCATGTATGATGACGGCGGGAGAGACCAGGGAAGCAACAGACACTTTGACCACGGGCATGCGGTGTGCACGCCGAGGCCACCCTCTGTCGTTGCTGGAGAGCAGCAGCTGTGCCAAGGAGCACGACGAAGCCCAGTATGAGGGTCGCGGGGACCCGCTTGGCAATGCGGCGGCGGCCAAGCCTGCCGTTCCCTCGAGACCGTGGTCCGTCGGTTCGGCCGACCATATGACCCGGCGACTGCTATGCACAGCAACGCGCCCGCGCAACTGCATGTACAGAGAAAGTTGACGGTGATTAGAGATTAGACGGAGGGCTCTTTTGTCCTGGCTCCGGCGCAGCAATGCACCAGCGACGGTTTTCATTGGACTTCGAACACAGCCGTCGGATGCTCCTCGTCGACCGCCAGCATAACTATACATGTCCGTACCTATATGTTTGCTACGTCGGCATACGACATTTCGACCCTTTGCTGCAGTTGGTCGGCATGCAAGGATATATCAATGCACATACGTACGTTGTGCGATGCGCGGCGTCGGTCATGCGTGCGCCGTCCCGTACGGACGGAGAGCGACCCGCGCCCCAGCTTTGCAAGCATGCGTCATCGGCGTCGACACACCATTAAACGGAAATGTCGCCGTCGCAAACATAGCCCGGGCCGGGACTCGGGAGCGCGGCCTTGTTGGTGCCCGCGGACCCAAACGGCCCTGACCCTCCTCCCATGCCATGGGGCCGCCGCATTGACCTGTCTTGGATCCATAAGGCGTAAAGCGAAGCCCGCTGCTGCCACATCTCGCCGGCCGCGGACACTCTTCTCGCAAGGGGCTTGACTGGGCTGGGGGGCCCAAGGCGGGGAGGAAGCCATCGCCGGGCTCCTTCTCGTCAGTCTTTGCTCTCTTGTGCGGCATTTTAGAGCGACGTGCTGCCCGCGCCCAGCATGGATGAGCGCCCAAGCGACCGCCAAGCCTGGCCTTCGACCCTCTTATCATGACCGTCTCACCTCGCGCGGGCTGGCGCTGTCTCAACAGACGCATCGGCATAAAACCGCTTCGTGCCGACGTTGCGTGTGGCCTCTTGGCCATGATTTTTCTTTTCCCTCTCCGCGTCTAGCTCCACGCCAGGCAGTTCGAGGCGAGAAATCCACTAAAAGAAAAGAAAGCGAGTGAAGAATCTACTAACATCCACTTACAGAGAGAATCGCTCGCACAGAAACGCGCGCCAGTCACTTCGTCACCGGCCCAGATTGGCACAGAAGGAACACCCCGAACTCTGGCAGCGATGCCGAGCCTCGGCGACGGCTCGGGGCGCGGCCCGTACGACGTGGCCGTCGTGGGCTCCGGTCTCGGCGGACTCGCGGCCGCCATCGCCCTCCGCCGGGCCGGCCAGCGCGTCACCATCTACGAGCGCTACGACTTTTCTGGCGAGGTTGGCGCCTCGCTCTCGTGCGCCTCCAACGGCTCCCGCTTCCTCGAGGAGTGGGGCGTGGACATCGCGGCGGCCAAGCCCGTGGTTCTCCAGAGTCTCGTCAGACACGACTGGCACACCGGACACGTCACCGGCACATACCCCCTCGGCGACTACCGGGCGCGGTTCGGGACAGACTACAACAACTTCCACCGCATCGATCTGCACGAGCGCCTCAAGCATGTGGCCATGGCGGACGAGGGGGGCGGCACCCCGGCTGTCCTCAAGCTCTGGCACCGAGCCGTGGGCCTGGATCCCGTCCGGGGAAAGATACTGTTCGACAACGGCGTCGAGGCGACGCATGATGTCGTCGTGTGCGCCGACGGCATCCGCAGCCAGATGCGCCAGCAGCTCGGCATCGAGCCGCACGTCGCGCCCTCGACGTCGTGCTGCTACCGCTGCATCATCCCCGCCGACCGGCTGCGCGAGCTCGGCCTGTCCGAGTTTTGCGACAGTGGCGCCGTTGAGTTTTGGGGCGGCGACGGCATCGACAAGATTGTCATGGGTGCCTGCTCCAACCAAGACGTCGTGAGCTGCTACTGCTTCTATCCGGCCGACAAGAACGACTTGAGGGAAGACGGCTGGGACGTGTCGACGACCGGCTCCAATCTCGCAGACACGTTTCCCGGCCTCGACGACCGGCTCAAGACTCTGTTTCGCAATGCCCAGGACATCAAAATGTGGCGCCTCTACAACCACGATCCATACCCGTACTGGGTCAAGGGCCGCTGCTGTCTCGTCGGCGACGCAGCGCACCCCATGATGCCCGACCAGGCCCAGGGCGCCTGCATGGCCATCGAGGACGCCGGTGCGCTGGGCATCCTCTTCTCGCCGCGCTATGCCTTCCTGACCATTGCTCAGAAGCTGCGCCTATATGAAGAGGTGCGCCGGCCTCGCGCGACGCGCTTACAAGAGGCCAGCAAGCGAGCCAGGCTGGACATCACGGAGCGCATCGGCTGGAGCACCGCCAGCGACCGACCAGGCAAGCTCACCATCGAAGAAGTGTGTGGCTATGACATGCACCTTCACCTGGCGGAGCTTGTGCAGGGGCTCGTGGGCGACGCCGCCCATCCCTCGTTGTGAATCACGGCTAGTATTTCAACTGCTCCAAGATCCGCTGCCCGCACGTTAAAACAAAACGAGCCCGTTCATCTCATAGTACCGTATGCGCGCCCAGTTCACAATGTCCCCCGTTCCATCCGACTGGTCCCGCCTCGACCACACCCGCTCGACCAGGTCTCTGGCGTTGTAAATGTATCCAAACCCGCACGTTCTCTCCATAATCAGCAGTCGGTCCTGGATGACAACACGGTGTTCCAGCTTCCAGCACGCTCCTCCGGCCATGACGAGGGGAAACACCAGGCAGGACTCGAGCGGGCTGCCGTACCGTATCTTCTGCACCGCGTCTACGATGCCCTCGACGAACTGGCCTACCTTGGGATCGGTGAGCTCATAGCCCTCGACGATCTGATGCAGCCTCAGCCTGATGGCGTTCTCGAAAGCCATCGTGGCGTACAAGACGTCGTCGTTGGCAGGCGAAAAGGTCCAGGCGGCGCGTGACATGCCGCCGTATTCAAAGGACCAGTTGTTGATGCGCTCCTCAATCTCCTGGGCGTGTTCTCGAAACGCAGCCTCGGAGGCGGGATCGACGCGGGTGCTCCGCAGGTCGGCCAGCGTGTTGACGCGGTCGACGAGGTGGAACAGTTCCTTGGGGATGCCGTACACGGCCGAGTCCTCCTCATCCGGCGACGACGTCATCCGGTCGAGCGCCGCGGCCTCGGCCTCCTCTTCGCCGATGAGCGGAGGCCGGCAGGTGGACGTTGTGGCTGCAGAGTCGAGGAACCGGGCCAGCCGCAGGAGAAACTTGTAGTGGCCCGTCATCATGTCTCCCTGCTGCTTCTTGAGTGTCATGAGCAGGCGCTTGGCGCCCTTGAGATGCAGCTTCCAGCCCTCGCTGGTGCCGTCGAAAAGCTCCGTCATGCAGAGCAGCAGACTACTGACGAGGGCAAGGTCGGCGCTGGTCTTGTCGACGTGCGGTAGAAGCCTGGCCAGGGCCTGCGTGGCCTTGCTCTTGTGGTACAGCCCACGGTCACCCAGGGACGGCTGCAGCTTGCGCCAATGGTTGGCCGACAGGGCCAGGATACAGTGCAGGACGAGGTCGTTGCCCTGGGCCAAGGGGAGGAGGTAGTGGTTATAGGGGTTGCTGGAGGAGCAGCGTCGCGACAGGATGGCGGAGACGATGGTAGAGTAGTGGTTGAGTAGCGCCTTGTCCTGGGGCGCGTGGAGCTGGGGGAGCAGCTGGGGAACGTACAGCGACAAGGAGGAGACGGGCGTCGAGTCGACGGACGCAGCCGGGCTGTCGTTGCTGACGGGGGTGATGGCCTCGATCCAGCCTTGCGGGGAGCTGGCCATGTCCCAGGAGAGGCTGTCCGGGCTCATTAGCTCCAGGGCCATCTCGCCGGCCATGGTTGTAGTCGTCGGGGGCATGGGAATGGCGGCCATGGGCTGGTGGTCCAGAGTCTGGTGGCCGAAGGTGAGGCTGTGGTGGGATACGTGATCGGCAAAACTGCCGGGGCTGCTGTGGCGGGCGCTGGCGGGCGTGGAGACGGGACTCGGGGTGCTCCGGATGGGAATCTCCATCATGGCCACCTCGGGCTTTGCGGGCATGAAGCCGGCGACGACGGCGCCGAGGGCGGCATGGGCCATTACGTCCGGGGCGCCGACGGCGGAAGCGGCCCTGGCCCTGGAGTGCCGCTCGGGGGGCCACTCGCAGTCGAGGCATAGTCGGCGGCAGTCACCGCATCGCGGCTTGGTCTCGTCGCACTTTTTCTTGCGGCGCTTGCACATGAGGCATCCCGTCTGGACTCTTCGTATGCGGGCCTTGGGCATGTCGCCGGTCTGGGCATCGTCGCTCGAGCCGGCCGACGAGTTGCGCGGACGGCACGGCAGGCTCAGGCGCACGCACCTGGCGCAGGGCAGGCTGCCATCGCAAGCCTGCTTAATCTGGGCGCAGCGATGGCAGACGGGGCGCGTGTCGGAGCCCATGGGTCGAATGGAGGGGCCCCAAGTAGACGGGAGCGCAAAGGGCGGCGGCGATGCCGGCTTTGTCGCGTCGTTGCTTCTGAGCGGCCAAGGACGGTTGAGTGGATGACGGCGCTTGAGTTGATTATCAAAAGGTCATATGGCCATGGTTTGGGAGGGGAAGCTGCTTCTCCGGCGGTGGGAGAAACGGTCTGGTGTTTTTGGTATGGGTCCCCTCTGGAGAGGGACGACCTGAGAGCCTGCAGAGGGCACCTCGCAAGGGGAAGGGGGGGGGCGGGGGGCGGGGGGCGTCAGCGCTGCCGTGTAGGTACAGTACCTCGTCATCGGGTGCTGCGGCAGTGCGAGAGGACGAGCGAGACACGGTGCGAGGTGCTGGGCTGGTATCCCTTTCGCCAGCTCTCGCGGGCAAACATGTCGCTGCCGGTACTCGATGGATACTCCCGCGCGCACGGAATGTCGGGTCTCGCAGTTGGGGGCCGCGACATGGCCCAGCGCCCGTGGCAGCTGTGTTGACAGTCGGCACTCGGTGCTGGCTTGTGGCTGGCGTTGCAAGCGCCGCGACCAAGTACAGATACTTATAAGTACAGTACGAATACAGTACGAATACGTTAGCATCATTTCTCCGCCTCCCCCCCCCCTCTCTCTCTCTGTTTCTCTCCTCGTCGTCTGCACTAGGGCCGCACGGTAAAAATGCACCTAACCTCCTGCCGGCCGCCAAAGCTCTGCAGCCCTTTGATGATAGTAAAGGCGCCTCCTCGGGCTGACGGAACTGAGGGGCATTTGTGTATTTGTAGAGTCGGCTGCAGGCCCATCTGTATACATACACCAGCATGTGCTCCTGTCGAGCACCTGGAATGGTTTGTTGCCGTCCCAGTTCCTTGACGGCCAAAGGGTATCCTCAGCTGGAAGCTGGACACGAAACCAAGGTCAAGATGTGTTTGTACCCTCGAATCCCCCGAATCTACGTACCAAGTCTGGGATAGCTGCTCGCCTGGAGCTTCATCAATCCCCCCTTGCCCTCACGCCTGCGGTTAGTTTCTAGGGGAGTACAGTAACTTTGCTTCTGGCAAGCAAGGGAAACCACAGTTGCACAAGGCCCCCCTAATAAGCCCTTGTAACGGGCATCCGTGAATGCAAGGAGCACAGCACCTAGTAGATGTACATTCACGGTGCAGTATTCGGAAAGCGAGAGCGAGGGGGGCAGTGCGTGCAGATATGCCATACTGTACTTAGCTCAGTCGCCTTGCCCGGCAGCCTGTGGAACAGACGACGACCCCAGGGTCGCACACAAAATCAGGCCGGCACAGAGCGCCACAGACCAGGACATAGCAATAAACCCAACTCTTTCTCCTCCGGCTGAGCCCGCCCCTGCTTCTCCTTTCCTCCTTCATCCTTGTCCGCCGCGTTGCGAGACACTACCGGCCCCGTGGTTGGTCGTCGCGGGCGGCAAAGGGGGGGGGGGCTTCGACGGAAAACGGAGCCCAGCAAGGCATGCTCCCTACTAATAAAGCAGCGCGTCGGAGTACTGTGCGATATTCCGTGTACCCCCCCCTAGCCTGATAACATGGGTTGTTGCCAAGAGGCTCGTGGCAGGCAGTTTGAAAGCAAGATCCAACAGGCTTGGCTTTCCTATAGTTAGCAGCAGCAGCCCGTGCGATCATTGACAGCCCTACATGTCGCGGACACATCAATGGTACTTGCCCTTTCCTATGCGGGTACAGAGTACCTAGGCACAGCGCAGGCTCGGAAAAGTCTATTGTATCGAGTACCTACCGAGTACAGTACGTGCAGAGCCCGTGGGGACGGCCGGGAACGTGGATGGGCGGGGCCGCGTTCCGTCAAGGCCGCGTCCCGTCAAGGAAGTGGTCTGTTCCCTCATCCTCCTGTTTCTTCCCTCTTTGCTGTTACATCGCTTTGGCGCAGACGAGGATTGGCAGAAGGAAGGTTCCATCTGATGACAAGCATCCCGTCCGTTCAAACAGAGAGAGGGGGGGTTCATCTCTCAGATTCAACGCCCGTCTGACCGCAAGACCCCCCAGCAAACCAGCTGACAGAAGAGGAGAGAAAATATCCATAAATGAGACATGTAACGTGCAGACTGCATCTACAGAGTACAGAGCGTACTGTACAGTATGCCTGCCTGCGTGCTTCATCAACTCCCGCCGTATGTCTACTAGAGCTCCCAGTGCGCAAGCCGAATCTCGCGAGCTGTGCGGTCGATAAACTCCCGGGCCTGCCACAGATCCTTGTCCATGTGCATAAACGGGTGTGGCACGCCCGGAAAGCGCCTCACCGTCACTTCGACGCCATTCTGGACCAGAAGCTGCGCATACCGCTCTCCCTCGTCGCGCAGGGGGTCCGCGCCGGCCGTGTAGACGACGGTCCTGGCCAGCCCCGCGTGGCTGGCCGCCTTGAGCAGGTTGGCGAACCACCCGGCCCTCTCCCGCGCCGCCCGGTGCTCCGCCGGATCGCTCGGCAGCGATGACCACTTGAGCCGGTCGAACCAGGCCAGCCGCGCCCAGTTGAGCGTCGGCGCCATCTCGTTCTCCTGCATCGACGCAAAGGGCGACTCTCCCGCCGACGAGTATTGCGACAGGTCGTCAATAACGGGCGTACCCACCGCCACCAGCCGCAGCGGGATGGGACCCGGCGCCTCGTCGCGTGCCAGGTGCGCCAGCGCCAGCGCGATGCACCCGCCCGCCGAGACGCCCCCCAGCGAGATGCTGTCCGGCCGGATATTGAACCGGGACGCCCCGTGCGCGTAAATGTACCTGAGCGCGGCGAAGCTATCCGTGATGCCCGTCGGGAAGGCAAACTCGGGCACCAGCCGGTACGCCACGTCGATGACCACCACGTTGGCCTTGCGGCAGATGTGTCTGCAAATGTGCGCCTCCGTGTCAAGGTCCCCCAGCCCCCAGCCGCCGCCGTGGAAGTCGACGTGGACGGGCCAGGGCCCTTGGGACGGCGGTTCGTAGACGCGCACGTCGATGCTCGAGTCGTCGAGCGGGATCTGGTCGTCGTACACGCGGCCGACGTCTGGGGCCGGCCCCGTGCCGTAGCTGTAGAGGACCGAGTACCTGGATCGCAGCTCGCCCAGGTCGATGGGCCTGAGCGGCGTGTTGGCCACGTTGTCGTTGTACAGCTGCTCGAAGACGGGGTCCAGCTTGCCCGCAATGGACGGATGGATCGGCTGCAGGGCCTCGTGGCCGCCGCTCTGATGAGCTGCCATATTGTGGACGTTGTCTGAGGAGCTGAGGAGAGGGGTAAGGACTGGAGGCAAGACCGATGGCCTGTGCAGGCGTCGTCGTCAGGCGTCGTCGTCGGCGCGCACAGCAATTGGACACTCGACGAGTTCGAGTCGTCGATATGGGATATCCAACCAACACCTCCTCAATATATGCTTGACCTGAAGGCTCGACAAAGACACCGAGTGCGATATGACGCAGATTTTCTATATTTGCCAGTCCCTGATGGAGCCTGCGGGTCTTCCGTCCTGCAGCGGATGGGGGGCCCGCCCTCCATCTCAGGCACTGGCACTCCGTCGCGCCCCGGCCACTGCCGCTCCCTGAGTTTTTTCCACTGGATTCTTTCCTACCTTCACATCACAACCACCTTTCCAATGCCGTTTGTTACGTGGGGCAGCCCATCCGCGTCTAGGAATGCTTGAAAAACAAGCAACGCCTACGAATACTGTGCATGTACTCACATGCCGACAATTCTACGGAGTAACTTACTCCGAACCCATTACACTTTGAAAGCACACCCACCAGACGGTACCACGTCGTACACGTGGTGTAACTTACATAGATGGATCCGACGGCTGCAGAACTTGGCATGCTTTGCTCGATTGAACTAGGATAGCGTCCATCATATCGAGTTCCAACCGCAAGGCAAGGTCGTGTCCATGCACGACCTTCTTGTTCCCCATGACCCTCGAGACCTCAAGCGCAGGCCGTATTGTTAAAACGGTCTCTTTGCCTCTCTTCGTCAAGTCGGACTCACCGACGCCTACGTAGATGGGCGCGCAGCTCTCAGACCCAGGTCGGCTTTGGGAAATCTACCCAGGGTTTACTCTGGTGTCTGCGAGTAGAAAGTGAAAATAGAGCCTCACGCAAGATAGAAAACATCGTGGCGCTGTGTGGTCCCAACATCTTCTTACAAATCCGATACTACAAATAGTGTCTTCAGCATCACCACGTGTGTCTTGTGGCTCTCCTGCCGGCGACAGCTCTAACCACCTTCTTTCCCCCTCCCCAGTCTTCGTACCTGGTCCAATGGAGTCTTCTGAGCTTGTCGACCAAAGTCGGCTGGACCCTTTCAACTCCTCGCATGTGAGACGTTTGATGGTCTCCGAGTTCTCACCTGTTCCTAACTCGATATGCAGAAAGCCATGTCGTGAGCCGTACATGCCTCCGGACATAGCATCCATCGAGGATGCAGTTCTGGACGCCTACCTCGGGTCTGTTGGCTGGCCGGAGGGCATCCTTTCGAGCTTGGAGCTGGCGCTGTGCTGCAAGGTTCATCGGCGCCATTCGCCGAGCCAACGATTTCCCAAATTGCTCTATGGGACGGGATTGAATATATCGCGGCTATTCTACTCGGCTATGGCCCAGCACTTGGCCAGCATGGGCTTTGAAGTTATCGCCATGGACCACCTCTATGAGACGGACGTGGTTCAGTTTGCAAACGGCGAGCTTGTCTTTCGAGGTCGCATAGGTAGGGACTCGGGAGATGATGACGCCAAGGCTCGCGGACTCGACGTTGATGCATCCTTCGTCATGGACTTTTCGACTTTCAAATGGCTGTCTACGTCGCCCAATCGTTCGGGGAGCTGCCGCCGCAGCGGCCATGCTCAGCAAGCCAAGCATTCTCGGTGGCGTCAATCTAGATGGGGAGCTCTGGGGAGGAGTCAGAAAGCTAGGCGTCTCCCGGCCCTTTCTCTTCATGGGCGCTGAGGACCATAACACAACTTCTTTCCCTGGCTGGAGCGAGTTTTGCAAGGCAATGTAGAAGAATCACTCCGATGTATGGTTCAAGTTGCTCAATGCCAAGAACACCGTCCACGGAAGCTTCCTTGATTTGCCCCATTGGTGACTTGAATGGCCTGAGGGCCAGCAAAGAACTTCAGCATTTCTTTGGAAAGGCTACGGGACACGGGGACATGGAAGTCTTGAAGGGGCATATGGCAGATTTTGTTGAATATGCCCTATCCGGCGGGGATGAGGGCGAGGTCCAAGCTCAAGGTTTCCGGGTATCTCGTCCCTCTGGTAGACGACAGTCGCAATCAGCAATTCCATGGAGATCCTGTGCATTACACCTTTGAGCAAGGATGTGTTGAGAAACCTGACCATCCCTAATGAGCGTTCGGTGATGGCGAGTCCGTGATAGGGGCGTTGCGTCACAAGCGGGTGATATAAATTCACCAATTGATACCTCTCAAACACGAGGAGTTCAGGATAGGCCGCCTGGCAATAAACGCTTGAACCAAAACTGCGACTTGTCGACTTGGTTCAAAGCCCCTTGTCAATAAAATACGGAGTTGCTAGATCCTAGAAGATTTCTCATCAGGGGGTTCCCTCCCAGCTCTCGAGGAGTATCAATCAAAACTGTTGGCTTCGCCCGCTCTCCTTGGGCTGCAGCAAACTTGTTAAATCTATTTCAGGTTGAAGATAAGGGTCGCTTGCTTCTGGAACCCAGTCTGATCGGAGCACGACAACACCCACTGAACGGATCAACTCTCTGCAGCTCGACGCTTTACCCTCAGTCTAAACCCAGTATATAGTAGTAATAATATATAATCTTCTTCGCTAACCTTGTGTATAAGCGAGCCGCTTGACCTTAACAGGACCCGTGAATCTAATGGCTCCCCATAAAAGCACCCCCTCACTCTTACCAGCGGCGAAGTGAATAGCCCGAAGGTAGCCTTTCGCTGCTTCTAATACCACGCCTTCACTTAGGATTTCGCTTTCGTCACTGCTGGGAAGGCACGCGGCCGCCTCCGAGTGAGCTGCATCTATTATAGTCGAGGCATACGAAACACGAAATCTCGGGTACCATCACAGAAGCGGGGAACCAAAATAAGGAGCTCATATACGTCAAGGCGAAGGACAAACCCCGTAGTCTTTATAGAGGGGTAGAAGGGCTAAAAGGCTGGGTGGTCGGTTTCACATATGCATACCATTTGCATCCGACCCTGCAAGTCTTCCTGCTCCTTCGCTTCCCGACTGATTTTTCATCTGGCCTATAGGGACTACAACCGGCACATTACCCTTTCATAGTAGCTGTCAAGCTGGTAAAATACCGCTACACCATGCAAAATGAGGGCACCCCCAATAGAGGTGTTACTAACGCGTATTATAGGCCCTTTCTTGTCCTGACAGTAGCATACTCAAGAAGGTCAGCATCACTCTCCTCCCAATGATGTTCGACCTCAATAGTTCGGACGAGCTCCGCTTTGTTTACACTCCTCGGCACAATCTTATAGGGAAAATCTACCGGATGGTTAATCATCCCGGGCATAACCTCTAGCTTGGCCTCAATCTCTATCCCCTGCTCATCGACCGCCTTGCTAATATTAAAAGCGGCTATTATTTGCGCGATTGTTAGGAAGACGCTTGAGTCAGCGAAGTACCGGCCAGGGCATACTCTGCGTCCATAACCAAATGCTACGGTCCTAGGATCAGGCTCGATATGCGGCTCCAGGAACCGCTCAGGGTTAAAAGAACCCGGGTTTATATATACTTTAGGATCATGTAAAAACCACCATACTGCAGGAAGTAAGTATGCCCCTTTTGGGATGAGATAGCCGATATAGGTGATATCCTCCGTTGCGGCGTGAGTTACGCCTAAAGGCGAGACGGGGGACCATCGGAATGTCTCCTGAACCACGCCCTCAATATACGGCAGCTTATCCCGGTCGCTAAATTGGGGAAGCCGATCTATACCTATCACGCGGTCGATCTCCTCTTGCGCCTTGCTCTGCACCTCAGGGAACATAACCATAGCTAAGATAAAGCTGCTTAGGGCCGACACGGTAGTGTCCGCGCCTGCGCCGTATAGAGTCGCGGCGGTCCACTTGATGGCGTTCTCGTCGTTATAACTCGGCCTCAACTCTGTGTCGCCCTCGCTGCTCTGTTGGACCAGCTTAGACACGTATGATGGCCGATAGCTACGTGCCGCCATCTGCCGCCGAACGAATGAATAGGGAATCTCTGCCACCGCCTGATTAATCTCGTTCCACCGGCGGGCTGTCTCCTTAAACGACGTTCCGGGGAAACTATCAGGTAGATGCCGAAGGGCAGGAAAAACATCGACTAACCAACCCAGAGGGACTAGGGCAAGCGAGATATTGGTCATCATACGCTCGACCAAGTTTACCAAGGGGTCAGCCTTATTCCGCTCGATGGTATATCCGTATGTCATTTTTAAGATGACTGCACCAATCTCGCTATAATATAGTTATTAGTTGGCTGATACTTAGCCGATCAATTAATAGATATAGCCTGCTCGGGAAAGAGGTATTCACCTCTTGTTCTTATCTCCTCGAGCTGTAGACAATCGGACTTACGTTTTGAGATGCTTGATTAAATGCTCCGGTTTATTTAAGACCTGCAGAAGAAATCGCCGCGCCCCTACTTCTTGAATGTCATTATACCGGGTCGCCGCTGCCATTGTGCCCAGTTGTTGGTGCACCATCTTGCGTCCCCGGCGGTATTTATCACCGTATTGCTGGCTGGCTAGTATCTCGCCAAAGCCACATAGTTTGGACGCAAACTCGAACTGCGGCCGCGCTGAAGTCTTTATTGAGTTCTTCTCCATCAGATGATGAGCCGCCTGCTTGTCATGGATGATGACAAGCGTCTGACCCATCACGGTGACGGAGCTAATCAGGCCGTATGCTTCCTTGTGCTTGAGCCAATGCTGAAACTCTGGGACCCCTTTTGGTGGGAGGTCCATAATATTGCCGACGATTGGTAGGGGTTTGGGCCCGGGAGGAAGGCTCTGGCCAGCCATCTTTCTGAAGTATTGTCGATACAGTAGTGCTATTAAAACAGCCATACTAGCTTGTACCACAAATGAGTTTGTCATGGTGCGGAACTGAACCCACAGTCAAACATAACTCTATATAGTGTCATGATGAAATTGAAGGATACTTACCTTTAAGTGGTGAGAGATGAAGCTAATTGACAAAAAGGGGGTTTTGAGTAAACCTGACTGGAAGATAAGTTAAAGTCTGGGGATGTAATGAGTAATAATGGAATCTTGCAAGGGTCAATGTAATGGACAGCTGCCGCTGCCAACGCTCGTCTTATAGTTACTGATTGCAAGACACGGTGCCAACTTCGAATCTACGACCTTCGAGTTCCACGTCCTCGGGTCACCAATCGGCAGTTCTTGGCTGCAACACCGTTCCTATCCCGTCGATCAGGTTTTTGAGATTGACCCTTGTTGCAGATCTGGAGGTTGAGTTTATGACTCTTATTGGTTGGTAAATCTTAGGGTTAAGGGTAGGAACCGTACAGATTCGTTGGTGCCGCCACGTTTCATAGCTTTAAGTTTCGGCTCAAGATAAGAGGCAGCAAGACAAAAAGAAAGGAAAAGGCATGTATGATGTGTCTCATGCGGCCACCTTACTTCGCAGACAGAAATATAACGGATGTTATTACATGCACTACGACGTGCCCAACCCTCATAGATAGAAAGAGGTAGGACCCAAAGGCTATAAAGTCGAGTTCAAATGATCTCCAGTAGGAATGGACAAGTCTTACCTCTCTACATCACGCACCAGTACTATGACTGTTGCAGAGATAGTGGAGGGTGTAGCACCGCATTTCACGCCCGTCGTACCCTGCAAGCTTAATGTAGGATGCTACGGTCCACCGGGTAGATCCGACGAAACTCCACGGATATCTAACAGGTATATAGTATATAGTATCTGGCGATACTAGGACTTTGGCTAAACATAGAAATAAAGAAGGTTACATGGGCGGGGTATAACTAGAAAAAGGAGGACGTTTTATATTTCATATAGCCGATCGTTTGGAGTAAAATATACGAGAGAAAGGGAAAGAAAGACAATCAGTTTAGATGGGGCGAACGTATAGGTAATTTCACACAGCAGACCAGGGAATCAGCTATAATCCGCACTAATAAGGGCATTTGTTGAAGCGTTCTGCTTTTGCCTTGTTAAGCGGTATCTAGTTTAGAAGCTATAAACGTGGAAGGGAGGGTTAGACCCACACAACTTGCAACTTCCAGTTACTGTTAAATTGCTATATTTAAGTCACACCAAGCTTTTGAGAGAAGATGCTAGTGCCTCTATTGCAAAGCGTCGGAGAGGTCGCCGCTGCCTCTATCAAAACGTCCGAGGGTAGACCGTGCCTCTTCAACCACACGAATAAGCAACCCCCTATCAGGCCTAAGGCATGGCATCAGGGATGGCTTGATGCTTACTTTAGCTATAGTGCTAAATATCATCAACTTGGAGGGTGTGTCAGACAGAGCAGACTAGGAAATCAGCTATAATCTGCACCAATGGAGGCATCTGTTAGAGCATTCCACTTTTGCTGGTCAAGCGGTATTTTTAGTCCGATAGCTATAAGCCTGAGAGGGATGGTTTACTTCACATAACCTATGCCTTACAGCTACGATAAATTGCCTATATTCAAATTTACTGAAGTCACACCCAAAAGGTTAAATAAGGTTGCTGCTGCCTGTACTTAAAAGTCAGAGGCGTGGACTATGCTCTTAAACATACGGATAAGCAACCGCTATCGTGCTCCGGGAATGGCATCAGGGATAGCTTGAAGCTTGATTCAGCTACCGTGCCAATATCACCAACCTAGGGGGTCTGTCACGCAGAGCAAATCAGGGAATCAGGTATAATCCGCACTAATAGAGGCATTTGTTGGAGTGTATTGCTTGTGCATTGCAGTTCTTTCGGCCTTACATCATCCAAATCGACCCAAGGATTCATCGGGGCGCAGCCGTACTCCTGATTAGGCTCGTGTCATTTGATCCAGCTTGCGTCACCATGTACAAACTCTCCCCTATATGAAGTGACTGCCATTCGAGTGCTCCCAAACGGATGGCATTTGTCCAATGAGCGTGTATGCAAACGACTGCCCAAGAAACCTGGAGAATGACATTCAGTGTGCGCGCGGAGCCTCTCAAAACGGAATGATCACAGCTAGAATGGAGGCAGCTCCAAGATTTGAAACGATGGGGCGAGTGATGGCTTATGACCCTCCACCCTTCTCCAGCAAAGGGCATCGAGGCCAAGAGCAACCAGAGGCTCCAACTCCGTCTTACAATCCGGAGCAACGTATCCACTAGTAGCGGGGGGTGACTAGCAGCCAGGTCAAAGACGCACTTGGGCCAAAGAGGAAAGTCGATGTGAAACCCTCTGTCATTTCTCCTTCTCGATATGGCAGGCCATCCATCCAAGATGCATGAGGAGGCCCTCACAGTTGAAGTCTGCCTTGGCCACACATGTATGGTAGCATTCAATGGTCACAAGCTCCACCTTCCACCTTGGTCTGAGCTGTTGCAGTAGCTACTAAAGCTTGGAGTCTACGCTGCTGACGAAATTGCCTTGCAGTCAAGAGACGTGCCGCTGGCGATAGAAGTATCGCTTTAGTCTGCTTCGACTTCTCGGCCCATGATTGCAAAATATGAACAGTGTAGCTTGACACGGCTTGACAGGCAAATGCCACAGCTTCTAACCTCTTATCTTACTCTGCATCGGCAGCGTTGTGCCTGATCATATTCGTGTGTGCATGCAACTGTAGGGTTCATGCGTGACCGAACACCCACCCCAAGCTGGCTCCTTTGGTCTGGTGCAATCGGACCCCTCAATTGCCCCATTCTGATGATGAAGTCATGACTGGGGGGCTAGTCGTTCCCATTGGCGGCTCTTGGTGCTTGCATTAACCTCTCCGTCTTGATCGTACACGTCGGAAGTCATGTTCAGAGACTCGGCATCAAGCAGTGTTCGCTTTATGTTATTTTCTCGCAAAGGCAACACATATTGACCCCAATTCTTTAATTAACAACTCATTACTTCCCCACACAACGCCTGTTTGTCCGATTTAAAAGGGCCTGGTTTGGCTTGCCAAACGGAGCCGTGGCGGAAGACGGGATGGAATCAGTGACGGCCGTGCGGCAGTGTCAATTGGCTGCTCCACCCCCTTCCCCTCCAAGGGCTGGAGCAAACAAGTGTGAAAGGCGATGCACCGCGACGTTTTTGGTGCCCTCCTAATCTCCTCGACTCCAGGGACATGGATATGCTGGTCACGACCTCCCACGAACAGTTACCAAGCTTCCCGAAGGAGCACTGGTTATCTTTAATCTAGCCGAATACAACCCTGGCCACATATGCCGCCTTTGAACGCGACCTGCCCTGATCATCCAAGCGAGAACGTCTTCCCATTATTAGAAGTACTGTATCATGGAGAGGGCTCCGGCAGATAACATAAATTGCTCGATTGGAAGCAACAAGTGTGTTGATTTGGTCTTGCAAAGCCACATCACCAAGCTTCGACAACTTTCCACTTGCCGGAAATGATGAAGGGCTCCATTACTTCTTTTGTCCTCGCCACTCTCGCGGGTACCGCCCTGGCAGGCCCGACTCGGGTATCAAAGTCCGAGGCCGTTGTCGGACCGGCGGATCTCCAAGCTTACAATGCCCCCAATGCCGTATCCATGGAGGAGAGCAAGCGGATGAAGCTTGATCAACAAGCACGCGACGAGCAAGCCGGAGCCTTTGCCAAGGACCGCTACATTCTACAGCCTGCTACTGCTTGTAAGGATGGAAAGGCGGGCGAGTATTCATGCAACAAGCTCGATCTCAAGGGTTTTCTCCGTCACCAGGACATGCAAAGCCGCTCGCGCAGAGGCAACGACGTCTGGGGTAAGCGATCAGCGCAGTAAAGAGAAACTCGGTTTCTCTTCTCACCTCTCCAAAGGCTGGCGGACTTCCATGACCTGCGTGACACTGACATGAATGTTCGACCCAGGCTGGACGTCGCCTGACGGACGCGAGTTTGCCCTCGTCGGACAGGCCGACGGCACCGCATTTGTCGAAGTGCTCTCTGATGGCAGCCTGCAATATTTCGGCCGATTGAACACGCAGACGGAGGCTTCAATCTGGCGAGATATCAAAGTCATTGGCAACCACGCGTACATTGGCTCCGAAGCCCCCGACCACGGGCTGCAAATCTTCGACCTCACCAAGCTGCTCAAGGTAGACCCCAAGAACCCGCCAAGCTTCAGCACTAGCAGCGATCTGGCGGCTCTCTTCAGCGGCTTTGGCAGCAGTCATAACATCGTCGCCAACGAAGAAACGAAGACCATCTTCGCTGTCGGCACCGCCCGCAACGAAAAGTGTCGGGGGGGCTTATGGATGGTTGACGTGTCAAATCCCCGCCATCCCCAGGACAACGGCTGTGTTTCCCAGGACGGCTACGTCCACGACGCACAGTGTGTCATTTATCGGGGTCCGCAGCGAGATTTTCAGGGACGCGAGATCTGTCACTGCTTCAACGAGGATTCGCTGACAATCGTCGACATCACCAACCGGCCATCGCCGCGGCAGCTGTCTCGCACGACATACAAGGGCGCGAGTTACACTCATCAGGGCTGGCTTGCCACGAGCGACCAGCGCTATTTGCTCCTCGATGATGAGCAGGACGAGTTGAAGTCTGCGGGCATGGCGAGCGATGGCCACACAACTACGTACATTGTCGACGTGTCCGACCTTACCAAGCCAGTCTTCACGGGCATCTACAAAAGCCCGGTCAAATCCATCGATCACAACCAGTACGTACTTGACGGCCTCTCGTACCAGAGCAACTACGGCTCGGGCCTGCGGATGGTCAACGTTTCCACCATTGTCGAGGATGACACCGGCTCTCTTTTCAAAGAGGTTGGTTTCTTCGATGTCTACCCAAATGACGACGCGGAGGGCGGTACTGTTACATTTAATGGAGCATGGTCCGTTTATCCGTACTTCAAGAGTGGCTACGTGCTCGTCAATAGCATCGAGCGCGGCATCTTTTCCTTAAAATTTACCGGCTAGGGGGACGCGTATTAAGGAACTTGGAGGAAAGTTGTAACATGATGCAACGATTCAATCAAATGAACCCCGCCTCGATGCAAATATGTTCGGTTATAATTTCGGCCGGTGGATGGAAGCAGCGTCTACAAGGTGCGGCAAGTCGGGCGCTGGGTGTGGGCCGGAATTATTCGACAATTCATTAGACTCCCGCTGTAAACGTAATATGCCTCCACCCAAGAAAGAAGGCGTGGCAAGTGGAACGGAGGCTTCAGTCAAAGGATGAAAGGGGGGTTAACGATGGGAGAACTTCGTAAGAGGCGATGAGCGGTCCAACGACTGTTCTTCTAAGCACGAAGTTGAGAGCCAGTAGGTTGAACCCGTCAAACTTGAAGACCTCTGTGCACTTGTGATCGTAGGCTAGGCTGGAGTCACGTTTGGGTGGT
This sequence comes from Hirsutella rhossiliensis, assembly GCF_020360975.1. Taxonomy (NCBI): domain Eukaryota; kingdom Fungi; phylum Ascomycota; class Sordariomycetes; order Hypocreales; family Ophiocordycipitaceae; genus Hirsutella; species Hirsutella rhossiliensis. Next base: position 745,914 of record NW_025408682.1, on the reverse strand, counting down.
CAGCAGATGTCCCGTCGGATTACATCCGGCTCGCCCGCGGCGGGGGATGTACTCGGCCAAGTCCTCCAGGATTCTCCGTTGTAACTCTCCGAGGCTCGATCGTGTCCACTCTTCGTATGTGATGGAGCGAGACCGGACAGTGCCCAGCACGACGCAGCCGGGGCTGCTGCACGACACGATGCAGATGGTAAGCTTCTGGCTTAGCCTTAGTCCGAGGGAGCCAGCCTGCAATGTTTCGGGGAATAGGTCGACAATAGGGCCGATCTGCGTCCGATGAAGCCAAGCGTGCCATTCATGCATGACATTGCTGCTTCGATCGAGTGGCTTACGCCCGTTGAACACTTGCCTCAGGAGTGCCTCGTCCTCGGGCATTAGATGCCGCCAATGCGCGGCAACAAATCGGACACTACTGCGTTGGGCGCGACGTTCTGGGGGTTGACCATTATATAAGGCGCAAGGGCATTGTCTAGCCACTTGCTCGTGGCTGGCGTGCTGGTTGGCGTCTTGATGCTCGCATTACATGAGTGATCCACGCAGGCGAGGAGCAAGTCCAGGACTGTGTGATGGAGCAAGAAGGACCATGGCAGCAGGAAGGGGCCAGCCAGGGGAAGGAGGGGTACAAATGGACCGTCGTTTGAGACGAGAGGAGGGGAGTGAACATAGACCTTAATCCACCTCTTGATTTTTTCCCTCCTTCATTCCTGTGCGGCTAGACGGAGCCATCTGGTAATGGCGAGGGGCGGGACGGGCCGCTGCGTTAGTGCCAGACTTATAGCTTAGCAGTCGATGCGGGGGAGAACCGAACGCCCCGAATAAGTGTCCTTATCGCCACCCTCGAACATGGTCGAATCGAGACCCTGGCGATGTGGGTGATGTCGCTTTGGCCAGCCTTCCTCCAGGCGCTAGTCCGGCCACGATTTCCGACCGTGTTCCTCTCTCAACGCGTGGTTCTCAGGCCAGGCCACGAAGCCTTGGTCGAGCACGAAAAGACTATGTACAAGGAGCTACATCGACTGCAGGGCTCAGCAATTTCAGATCAGAGTTCTACGGCGAGGGTACTTACCATATTGACCCAACAGTAGTCTTCTCCTACATCGACGGCATACCCCCTTTCGACCAAGGCGAACCTGTCGCCGTGGGCTACAGCGGCATTTATGGCCATGGCCGACTATGGCTACATACACGGGACCCGCGGCTGGAAAAGGTCTTGCGTGTGGGCGAACATGTTGTCCTGCTAGACCTTGGACAAGGAGGGGTCTTGGCGAAGAGGACGTCCATAGTCATGTAGGGCTGCCAGTAGAAGAGCACCAGCATTGGATGGCTGAACGCTCAGCTGGGAATGCCTACCAGACGTGGTGGTGGTAGCTATATATGTTGGTGCTGTTTAGGAGATAGTAATTAATTAATGATTTTCTTTCTTGGGAGGAAACTTGGAAAGCTGACGTATTTTCTCTCGTCTTCAGTGGCCCCTTGCTCTTACCCTTGTTTCGACGGCTCTGAAGACATGGTGTCAAATAAGTGGGTATTCCGCCATTCTTAACTTTAACTCTAACCGCTTTTCTCCGCGGAGCTAATTACAACACTCGATCGCCTTTAATACTAATCGATAGGCCTAATTGAGTCAAGTCAATAGACCCCTTTCTGGGCGATTCACACTGGTTGAGAGATCAGCTCGCCAGGCGAATCAAGCTGTCATGAGCCCGACGGTGAGTTCGACAGCGTCATCGTCCTTTCTACCTTCCCTTCGCGTTGCTCTAAGCGTGGAGCTGCCAGATACCGGCATCGTTAGCCGACTTGCACACCACCATCCTACAGGCTAGTACAGCCACCTGTTTTACTGTCTCATGTCGAATACCAATTAATGGCATTAATGATCTTGCATGTTATTCTCCGAAGTAGACCACATATACTGGTCTTGGCGAGCATGAACCTCCGCACCTGTCAAGCAGCCATCCCCACATCCGTCAAACATCCCAAGAAGACGGATTCAAAACAAATCCATGTCTAGATGAGCTGTCAAATCGGGGTTGAGTAACCACCAAACTGGCTGCCGCTGGATCGCGTCCTGTGCGTTTGAAGATGCTTGGATGAAGTAGCAGTCGAAGATACGGGAAAGAGGTCGAGACAGGAGATACTCGATTGGGGAATTCTCGCAGCGCAAGGTTCTTTCGTAGCATGCTTGAAAGTAAGATGTCGGGTCCAGTTTGAAGCTAGAAAAAAACCACAACTGACTTTCACAACGCCTTGCCAAAAAACAATTCAACTTTAACTAATACTCCCATAGAAAGGTTCGAACTTTCAACCTCCTGATTAACAGTCAGACGCGCTGCCTATTGCGCCATACGGGAATGTGTTGGCGACCGGGACATTTGTTCGGCTCCATATTGGTCCCGCCGTTGGCCTACCATCAATTACAGCAATACTGAGGCGCTCATCACGTCCTTTTTTGAGGCAGTCAAGTTCGAGAGGACCAGACCACAAGAACCAATCATCAGCCGCTGTCGCGACAAGGGCCGTTGGACAAAAGAAATGAGGGTTTTGCCCAGTACTCGTGTTTGTTGGGCCCCCACGGTGCCACGCAACTCTGATGTTGGTCGATGCCTCGCGCGTCTTCACGCTACGCCACATTAAATTGTCAATGACAACATGAAGACGAACTCTAGTGCGAGACGAGCAACGAATCAATGGTGCCAAATGCGTTGAGGAAGAGTGGACTGCTCCGTCAGTAGAAGGACCAAAGAGAAGACGAATGGGCTGCAGAGTTGGTGTACAAGTCAACTGTGCAGCACCGGATTCCCAAAAGGGCAGCAGCATACTTAGCTGCAGTTTGCTCCACTGCTGTACGAGTCGGGATAGACAGGGACCACGTCTGCGCATGTACGAAGTCCTGATGAGAGCCAGTGCTACGGTACGGAGTACTGTACGTATGTTTGTTCGACTTGAGACAGGTAACTTACTTCCTCACCCGAGCCATTTCTCTATGCCGCCCAGTTTGTGAGCTTTATTTTCTTTTTTTCTCTTTCCCCCCTGAGACTCCACCTCATCTGCCCGTCCCGTCACGGATCTTGCATCACTAGCAAGGCGGGGGTACGAGTCGGGTTAGTCCACCCAACCGCAGCCGCCTCGAGATCCCCGGGGGCTCGGACCGTGCCTCGGTTAGGAGTGTAGTTCGTACATGAGGAGTATATGCGTCCACTCTTCCAGGAAATACAACGGGTTTGGCGAGGGCAGACGAGAAAGATACAACAAAGCTGCATCGTGGAACTCGGCGCCAGACGCTTCTAATCGAGGTCATGGCCGTCCAAGACGTTGCCGAGGTGGCCCACAGCCTGTCAGAGCCAGAGAAAACAGACCCACACAGCTTGAAAGACACGTCGGGGGACCAAACTGCCCGAGAGAAGCAAGTGGGCAGGCGGCTGTCGCTGGCTGGCGGCGGAAGTCTCTCCCTAGCCGACGTCGAGTCTGTCCATGTCCGAATCCGAAATCTCTCCGTCTCGATCAATCTAACGCCCTCCCTCCTCGAACCAGCCACCTACCAGCTTCTCTTCACTTCAAAACCAAACAGTCAACATGTAGCCTCTCTTGCAAGGACGCTCTTGGACTCGGTCGCGGCTGATCTGGAGCCAGGCTCCCTCACGGCCATCATCGGGGGCAGCGGGTCCGGCAAGACGACACTGCTCAATACCATGGCCGAGAGGGTCACCAGCTCGAGACTGTGCCAAACAGGCACGACGACTTTCAACGGGCGGCTGGGCGTGCACTCTGTGAGGCACGCCTACGTGATGCAGCAGGATGTCCTTCTCCCCACTCTCACCGTCAGGGAAACCCTCCGGTACTCTGCCGACTTACGCTTGCCGGCCTCGACGCCGGCGTGCCATTGCCAGAGGGTGGTTGACGAGGTCATCCGCGAGCTCGGGCTGAAGGACTGCGCCGATACAAGGATCGGCAGCAGCCAGCACCGAGGGTGTTCGGGCGGTGAAAAGCGGCGCGTCAGTATCGGAGTCCAGCTGCTTGCCAACCCATCCGTGCTCTTCCTCGACGAGCCTACAACAGGTCTTGATGCCACGAGCGCCTTTCAAGTTATGCGCGCTCTCAAGGCACTCGCTCGCAAAGGACGGACCATTATAACCACCATCCATCAGCCCCGCTCCGAGATATGGCACTTGTTTGATAATCTCATCGTCTTGTCCAAGGGCGGCCCCGTCTACTCCGGCACCATGGTCGGCTGCCTCCCTTGGTTCAACGACCAGGGCCTCGAGATGCCGGCTTTTGTGAATCCCGCAGACCACGTCATCGACATCTCTGCGGTGGACAACAGAACTCCCGAGCTGGAGCAGGAGAGCAGGGCCCGAGTCGAGAGGCTCAGGGCCGCGTGGCGCTTGGAGTGCCCAACACGCTTCGCCCCGGTGACTGCGGCCGAGGACACCGTCGGCCGGGGAACACGGGGTTCGACAACCGTGGCTCGCAACGGCTTCGGCCGCCAGCTCTGCGTCTTGACTGACCGCACCTTCAAGGTGACGTATCGGGACCCCTTAGGCATGGCGGCCTCCGTCTTCGAGGCCATCTTCATGGGCCTCGTCGTTGGCTATCTGTTCTACAACCTCGGTCGAGACCAGGCTGGCATCCGATCGCGCGAGGGTGGTCTGTACACGGTAGCCGGCTTGCAAGGATACTTGATTCTTATATTCGAAGTCTATCGAATGACGATTGACATTGCTACCTTTGACCGCGAGTTCTCGGACAATTGCGTCGACGCTTTGCCTTTCATTTTCTCGCGCCGCCTGGCTCGGTTGCCCACGGAAGACGTGCCGGTGCCTCTCCTCTTTACCCTGTTGGTCTATTTCATGGCCGGCTTCGACCGCGACGCCGAGAAGCTTCTCATCTTCTTCGCCATTACCTTGGTGAGCCACTACATCGCTGTGACATGCGCCATGACGTGCGTCGTCGCTGTGAGACACTTCGCTGGCGCAAGTTTGATCGCGAACTTGGTGTATACACTGCAAAGCGTTGCAGCTGGCATATTCATTCAGAGCAATACTATTCCAGTTTACGTGAGATGGCTCAAGTGGATAACTTATACTGTGAGCTCCCTCTTCCTCCTACAGAACACAATGCGAGATCAAGGACATAGGTCTAACTATGACAAGTTCTATGCTTTCAGCGCCTACGCTGGCAACGAGTTTCAGGGCAGTTTCTATGACTGTCCAAGCCCGGGCGGCCCTTCGAATCCTGCGTGCATCCAGTACACGGGCGAGTACATCATGGAGTCTCTTGGCTTCCCTAGGGATTGGGTCGCCCGTCCCATCATCGCAATGGTAGCCTTCACAGTCCTCTTTTGCGCCCTCTCCTCCGTCGGACTTCATTTTTTCAAGCCGGGCATAGCTATTACTCGTACCCGTACTACAGATACCGACCTGTCCGCCGGCAAGGAGACGATGGCAGCCCCTTCCGCCGAAGTGCGGACCGTTGACCTCGGACTTGATCGTTTCGCGCTGGCATTGGATAAAACATCCATTTTTGGCAAGAAGCTGCCGCGTAAGACCATTCTCAACCCTGTCGATACCACGTTTCAAGCCGGCGTGTTGAACATCATCATGGGTCCATCAGGCAGCGGCAAGACGTCGCTCCTCAACGCGATGGCGCTGCGGCTGCGCAATTCTGTCGGTACAAAGTATCGCCCATCTGGGAGGCTCACGTTCAACGATGCCATGCCTTCGAATGCCGTTATCCGATCTGTCTGCTCTTATGTTTGTCAAGACGACGATGCGCTTTTGCCCTCCTTGACTGTCCGAGAGACTCTCCGGTTCGCGGCCGGCCTACGTCTGCCATATTTTATGAGCGCCGCCGAAAAAAGCCGACGCGCCGACGAGATTTTGCTCAAAATGGGTTTGAAGGACTGTGCCAACACGCTGATCGGGAGCGATATTATCAAGGGAATTTCTGGCGGCGAGAAGCGTCGCGTCTCCATCGCCGTGCAGATCCTTACCGATCCTCGCGTTCTTCTACTTGATGAGCCGACGTCGGGCCTCGATGCGTTCACTGCGAGTTCTATCATGGAAGTTCTCAGAGGCTTATCTAGCGAAGGTCGCACCCTCATTCTGACCATCCATCAAGCGCGCTCAGACCTGTTCAGACATTTCGGAAACATCCTCTTGCTCGCACGTGGGGGCTCGTCTGTCTTCGCCGGTCCAGCAAAAGATATGCTCGATCACTTTGGCACGTATGGCTATGCGTGTCCGCGTGATACAAACCCGGCCGACTTCGCCCTCGACCTGATAACCGTTGACTTGCAGCGAGATGACAGAGAGGCTGAAAGCCAGGAGAGAGTACAGAAGCTAATTGAGGGTTGGAAGAGCCATGGACAAAGGCCGCTTGATGGGGCAGGTCCTCTCAAGGCCGAACTTCAAGAGTTGGACGGGCCGGACAGTGGTACTCCTGAAGCAACACGGCTTGACGGTCACAGGGAAGGGACAATGGCAAATACAGAGGCTCCGATGGCAAACGAAGAGTTCCAAGCCCGCGCCCGCACATGCCCCCGCGGCAATTCGTTCAATAAGGCGGACCTGTCAACGCCGGCTGAGCTTGGCGCTCTCGTCCGTAAGCGGACGGCTTTCTCGGCTGCGCTCCCCCTGCTTCTTCACCGGGCCTTCATCAATACCCGACGCCAGCCACAACAAATCCTTGCTCGGACAATGCAGGTCCTCGGTCTGGCCATTGTGCTCACACTCTTCTTCGCCCCATTGCGCAACGACTACTACTCCGTACAAAACCGGATGGGATTCGTGCAGGAGCTCGGGGCGCTCTACTTTGTCGGGATGCTCCAGAACGTCGCCATATACCCGGCCGAGCGCGACGTCTTTTACCGGGAAGACGACGACGGCGTGTACGGCGTGGACCCCTTCCTGGCTGCCTACACAATCCTCGAGGTGCCCTTTGAGGTGGTGAGCTGCTTGCTGTCCGGAGTGCTTGCAGTATTTGCCGTCGGACTGCCAAGGACGCTCGCCATGTACTTTTCTTGGGTCTTTGCTTGCTTCGGAATCGTGTCTTGCGGCGAAAGCTTGGGTATCATGTTCAACACGCTCTTCGGACATACAGGCTTCGCCGTGAACGCCATGGGCATCTTTCTCTCCGTGGCCACCGTCATGGCCGGGATCCTCTCCATCGACATGCCGGACATGTTCCGAGCCGCCAACTATCTTTCGCCGATCCGTTACGCCACCCGTGCCGTGGCGCCCTATTCGCTCCGCGGAGTCACCTTTACATGCACCGACGCGCAGCGGCTTCCCACGGGAGGATGTCCGATCGAGACGGGCCAGCAGGTGCTGGAGCTGTACAAATTTGATGTTGATCCGGTGGTGAACGTGGGCGCACTGGCGGGGAGCATTGTGGCATACCGCATTTTGGCGTGGGTTTTATTGAGGGCATTGAGAGCAAGATGGAGAGACAAACAAAGACAAAGCGAGTAAGCGTCACGAGCGGGTTTCGCTAAGGACAAGGCAGACGTGGTCATATAAATATAGCCTCACTACTGTATCTAAAGGATGCCATGTGCTTGGCGGCACGTGGAGCCACTTGAACGTACACGTTCGTGTAGACGTCCGTCGTCACCATTGGACGCCAAGGGAGACAGCGCTGATAGATTACACGATGCATTGCAACGCCATTGATCCTCTCGGCCGAGGATTCATCTTGGAAAGTATCAGATCGTTCACGTTGGGCTCATCTATACCATCATTTTGAGGATTCACCAAGCGTGGATGAAACTTTAAACACGCACTGTTCAACCTTCACAATGAGGAGGACTATTATCCGTATGTTCTCGTACGATCGCGCACATGCAGCATCGAATCGGGACAAGAAAAAGGAAGAGCAATGCACTACCAGATTTATTTTCTCATTACCCAGTAAACCACCCCGTCGCTGCGCTCAATGTCTCAGAGCAGGCAGGTGAACGGACCCGATCTTGGTTGGCTTGGATGTCTATGACGTATGGTGCCGGAAACGTCATCACTTCGCCGAGGAATCGGCGCAGTGATACAAAGCTAGGCTGGGTCTTTGACCCAGCTGTGCTCAAGAGTCACACACAAGCAGGAAACCGGGACGACCAACACATCGTCGCAGACCTAAGCAGCTTATTGAGACAATTTGAATTGTTGAATAGCCACGGAAAGGACCAGGACACCATGAAGGACCAAAGCACAGTCATTGAGGAGTTCAACGACCTTGTCAACATGACAGTGTCGGAACTCGAGACCTGGCTCAAGTCGGACGATTCCCAGAGCGCTGGGTGGCCTAAGGGCGAAGGGGCAACAGAGTCGGTTGGGCACGATAGCGGCCGCAACATCATCTCGATTCTCGAGTCAAACCCGGATAAGGACCCCGAGAGGTACACAGACGATCAGATCCAGCATATGAGAAAGGTTGTGGCTTACTGGTAAGTGCGCGCATGAATTAACTACTACTTGACACTCGGTTAAGCGCACCATGACAGCAAGAGACACCTGGCCCAAGAAGAAAAGGTAAATAACGAAAAGTCGACCGAGGAGGTGAAAAGGACCAAGTCGTACGCGTCACTCAAGAATTGGGGTCACGATATCTTGAAAAGTAACAAGGGGAACAAGGAGGCCAAGAATGGGGACAGCGAGCAGCAGACTAGCGACAAGCGGAAAGCTGACGACAAGAATACCGGCGCCAACAAAAAAAGAGAGACAGAAAAGGGCAGGTCGTCTGAGGAAAACAAGGCAGGTGAGAAGAACGGCCACAGCGAGAAGGCTAATGGGACCGATGGAGCCCACGAAACCCGAAGCATGTCCAAAGGCACCGCAAAGAAGAGCCGTGACGAGAAGAATGAGGCCGAGAATGCAGACGAGGACAAAGAGGATGACGGCGAGGAACTAGAACAAGAGGAAGAGGAAGAAACCGAGGGAGAAGGTGAAGACGAGGAGGAGGACGAGGGGAAAGAGGAGGAGAGCAAGGGTGCCGAAAATCCAGCCAAAGGTCCCAAGCCTGGCGACACAGTGAGCTGGAACTGGGGCAACGGCCAGCCAGAGGGCAAGGTGCTCGATGTTAAAGGCGAAAGGTAAGTCAAGCTAGACGCTTTGCAATGCTGTCTCTTCCCCATGTCCGAATGGACTCGACTGACTGACGACAACAGGACGACTGTCGAGACCAAGAGAGGCAACGAAGTTAGTCGAAAGGGGGACCCCGAGGATCCGGCCATCGTGATTGATACGGGCAAGTCCAAGGCGATCAAGTCGGCCCACGAGCTGAACTGAACGACCTTTTAGCAATCATGTACCATAAAGTGGTCTTGGGGTTCATGCGCAGTCTCCAGTCTGTTTTCCGCGTCCGTGTTCGTCCGAGTTTGTCGTCAATTGTTGTCTATGTGCAAGGTCATCCAACACATTGACCATGAATTAAGACTTGACCGCAGTCAGCGATCACGACAGAAAACGAAATCCGCGTGCCGGCGAAGCGCGTCAGGTTGCGACGGCATTGGTTGCTGTGACTTGCGTGTTTGTCTGCCTTGAAATATCAAGCTTCGCAAAGGCGGGGAACATGGAGTTTCCTTCCCTTCTTTAACGAGGTACCTCGCAGAGACGGGAGGCTTGGCGACGGGGAGACGCGGTACCAGGTACCTCCAATATACGTAGGCATTTTAGCCCCGGGCATCATCAAAATCCGTCTTGTCAACCTCGTCAGCTTCCTCGCTGCCGTCCCGCCCGTCCGCCATGATCCATCGCCCGCCATGTCCGTGATCCCCCGACCGACGGCCCGCATATCTTCTCCGCCGTCGTACTGACTTGCTTTCAGGATCGAGCCTTCGATTCGCATGCGGCGTGCCATCCACGTCGGGGATGCCCTCCTCGTCAGGCGTCTGCTCAAGTCGCACCCCTCGCTCCTCCACAACCCAGACGCCTCTCCCATGGGCCTCTCCAACTCGAATTTGCATCTTGCCGCGTCGCTGGGTCACCGAGACATTTGCGAAACGCTGCTCCGTGCGGGCCACGAGGTCCCGTGCCCGGCCCTCAACGAACACCATCAGACGGCCCTGATGCTGGCCGCCAGAGCGGGGCACACCGACGTCGTCCATCTACTCTGCGAAAATGACAGAGGCAGCATCCTCAGGCGAGATGTCCGCGGTCGCGATGCCATCATGGAGGCCAGCATAGGCGGCCACGACACCATCCTGCAGCTTCTGCTCACCTACGCCCCCGCTGGCCCATACGAGGCTGTGCAGAGGGCCGACGTCGAAGGCAACACGGCCCTGCATTTCGCCAGCAGCAGTGGAAATCTTCTGGGCCTCCGCACCCTCCTCGCCGCCGGCGCCGATGTCGAGAGACGTAACATCTGGAACTGGACTCCGGCTGCCTACAGCGCCACGGTCCAGGCCGAAGTCTACCTTAAGGGCCTCGTCACCGAGGTTGAGAGACGCCAGCAGCTCAAGAGAGGGGTTGACGCCTCCAAGAGGGGCGGTGCTGTCCGTGTCGTAACAGATGACGGCGATGGCGGTGACTGAGCAAGGGCGAGACTCAGGACAGATTTTTGCAGCTGACATATTCCGAACTGTCCGCACTTGCCCTTCCTCCAGGTGCAATGTCCAACGGCTTACCTCAGTCTCGAGGACCACTGTGTCGGTGACACGGAGCTCGAATACGTGGTGGTGATTCCCGTGACCGCAGAATCCGTCGTCACAGCGCAGCGTCTCTGCGTCTTGGTCACCAATCAAGCATTACGGTACGACATCGTGCAATGCATTGAAGCTTTTTGCACGACGGCTCACTGACCATGGGCGGGTCAGTGACATCAGTCTCGCCTAACCCCAGTTTGCTACAACCGTTTGCCTCTCGGCCGGTGCTGAAGCGACATCTCATCACGACAAGTTGCCAAACATGACCTGATCTGATCAGCAACCTGCGGAGCCTCATCAAACGTCCGGAGTCGGGTCAGTCACCGCCAACATATAGGCGGCTTTGCAGTGTACAAACTCACAGACGAACCTTGATGCAAGGCATGTGCATCAGCTCATCGGCCGGGCGATTCACTGTGTCGTCGGAATTAGGGTTCACTTGACTGGCGGTGTTGCCGCATAGGCACGCGGGCGCCGCGCTTGGTGATTCAACCACCATCTTGGGACCGAAGTCCTGAGGTTTGGTTGCGACAGCGGTCGCACCTGGCGTGCCGCTGCTCCCGCCAGTCTGTAACTACTGAATCAGACATCCGAGATTAGGTATCTATATCAACACCAAGTGGGCTTGGCCGCCTGTCCCTCCTTTCGAATCTGATGGACAGCTCTTGACACGTTCTGGCATTGGCAAGACAGCTTCCTGTCAGGCCTCGCACACCTGAGCCATCTGAACCGCTTGCCGTCGACGGCAATCAGTCTCGACCATCCAGCGACCGTCCATGCCCAGCCTTCCTCAGACGCACAGTAGGACGATAGAAGTCGACACCGGCTTCCTGCCGTCTCCGGCGACCAAACTCATCGTAACTCAGTACCTGGAAGCGAGCCAAGATCCCCCCTTCTGGGCGTGGATCGCTGTCGGTGCTTTCTTTGACCGGCACGGACAGATCGTTTGGAGCACAGAGGTCTTTGTCGCACACCTCGACATTGAGTTGGAGTCGGACGACGAGGAGACACAGTCGGAGATCAACGGCAACCAAGACGTCTCCGACTCATCATCAGGTTCGTCATACCTCCTGCATGTTTGCTCCTGCAGCGGGATCACTAGTTTCCTTCGGGTGGCTGTCACACGCAAAGGCATATTTTGGCTGCGTAGAAGCTGACAAAGAGAATGCAGCCTACTCTTCGGACGCTGAAGAAGCGGAGGACGAAGCAGCAGTCTTCACTCGAGACCCCCCACCGCAACTTTATCAGGACGGCTTCTTCCCCCACCTGGCAGGCATTTACTATATCAATCCCCCCGTTTTCTGGAACCCTGCGCAACAAGGCCCAGTCCCTGGATACTGGCAAGCATCTTTCGACCATTCCGCTCGTCGTTGGGTCCATATCTGGCAGCCCTTTGGCTAAACTCCTCTTCGTCGTCACCCTTGTCCCCCGAGGGCATTCATCGTTTCGTGCGCATCGCCTCCAACATGACTGGAGGCTGGAACCCGATGACCGGACGCGACTCCGCGGGGGGTCGTCCGCCCTTTGCTCCGTACGGGGCTCCGATGCCGAGCCAAGGTCAGCCCTACATCTATCATTCTGGTGGTCCTGGCTACAACTTCGGTGCCACGCCTCAGTACAGCCCTTGGGCCAACATGACTTACGGAGCATATCCCACAGCGAGCCCTGCACCCCCCAACCCCGGCATGTGTCCTCCGCAAGGCCCGGTTGGTGGCTTCTACACGCAGCACACATTTTCGCACCAGCCGAATGGGACCGGCAACATTTTCCCTCGTCAGCCCCAGGTGTGGCCTTCCATTGATCCGTCGATGCCCGCCGCGCAAATGTCCAACTCGACGGGCGGAGTGGGCTGCGAGCCCGGCTACAACTACTTCTTTGCCCCCGAGCACACCAAGGCCCACATCTTCAAGTCCAACACCCCACCCTGGCAGCTCCCTGCCGCTACTCAGATCCCCTTCACGGCATCACACATTCCATGCAACACTACGCTCGCAGAACTCTTGAAGGGCTTCGGCTGCACCAACCCCTCAGCCAAAAAGAACAGGGTGTTTGAAATCACGAGCGGCGGCGGTGGGAAATGGTACAGGGGCCTTGAGATCAACGGGAGCGACAAGGAGAGCATGAAGAAGACGATTGGCGAGATCGGATGGGACGCGACTAGGACGGGCAACAACGGCCAGAAGCCAGTCGTGTGCCTGTGGTTCTGCAAAGATTAAACGGCGACCAACGACGACTAGTTGTGCTATTCAGACTGGCTGATGAGAGACATTGAGGTTTTAGGGCGATGAACAGAGACACGTGGAACGACTGATGAAGGAAGGTTTTCATGTTTCACAATGTCAACGGCCGAGGAGGCGCGAGTTTGTCACATTGGTCACTGGTTTTGAGGCATGGGTTAGAGTTGAGTGGCTGAGAAGTTTTCCCACAGATTGAGTTGATGACTGGAGAAATGAACGGTCACCTCCCTTGCCATGGTGGTAGTTAGTATGGATGTGCCTGGACAGCCTACCGGTTCGTAGATAAAGCAAGATGCTGCCTTGAGTCTGTCCTGCGCAAAGGGCTGTGGCAAGTTTTGTTTGTCCTTCAGCTCCAACGAGAGGTAGGGGCAGAGAGCAAGCCGAAGCTGGCTGGCTGGAAACGCCAACGGCGTCCATGGTTCGTGCTTGCGCCAAACCTCCTGGGGAACAAATTCACGGCATTAACTTTGCTCAGTCTTCGCCTCAGGCGGACAGAGTCTTGACCTCGATGCTCGACGTTGGGCAATGGCCACGTGCCAGGTCAAGCAAGGGCGGTAGGGTAGCCTAAACAATTTGCCTTGGTTATATCGCCCCCGTGCACCCGGACTTTCGGGCCCGAGCATCGTGGACCTTGTCTACGCGTCCCACCCTAGGGGCATCTGACGTATCTTTCTCCGTTTTTTTTCTTCTCCAGGAAGCACAACTGGGTCCCAAAATGGAGAAAGGGGAAAGGGTGGGAGAGTTAACGCCTGGCTCTAATTGGGTGTTTGGCACGCGTTACGCGGCGTTGGCGGTTTGGCCGAAGGAGTCGTCGCGTGTGCTGGGAAGTCGGCAGCGACGCGCTCTCCGAGCAGTCAGTCTTCCAGGACAGGCGAAGACGCCGGGAGTCAAAATCCCCATCACTATTGATCCACCGCGAGGTGGCCTCAACTGTTCAGAGTCGAAACGAGGGCCCGGCCGCCATGGACACGTGATGCCCAGACACGCAGATCTCCAATCGTATAGTGTAGGCCGTAATTTGATGGTGTCTGTGAGTTGACTGCGACTTTGACTCGCTGCAGATCATGTGCCCCTCGGGCCCCTGAAAAGACGACTCGACAACCAAGGCAACGACGATTGAAGTGGCAAGCTGGCGGCAAGAGGGTCCCACTGATGAATGAATCTTGTCGTCCGACGGCCTCGATGCGCCGTGTGAAAAGAATCTGGCGATCGGGGCATCCCGCACAGGAAGGGAGGGGTGGGACGGCCGTGCTCCGCTCCGGGCCCATAAAAAACAGGCACCAGCTTTTCGCCCATCCATGAGCAGGCCTCATCCCTGATCAGTCAAGCCAACACTTTGCGGCAACTTTGGGGCCAAGATCTGCGCGCAGCCCCCAAAGGCGCTGCGCCAGGGGCTGACATGCGAGGATGTTTCACATGGCTGCACGGGCGGCCTGGCTGTGTGTGCTGTGCCGTACAGTCCTCCTGTACAGGCGTCTTCGACACGGAGCGGTGTCATCGTGCATCGGGTAAGTTAGCCTCTCGCGCTTAGGCAGAGAGTGCTGCCGGAGAGCATGTACAAGTAAGTGGTCGCCGGCACTCGACAACTTGTCGTGAAGCATTGCCGCAGAAACGCATTGCTGGTGCCTAGATGTCGATGCCCGATGCGGCTTCGCGGCAACTCCTGGAACAGACTGAGAGAGGGTCATCGAGGGCCGAGACTCTTGACGCAGGTCCGCAACCAGCCATTGCTGTCCATTGACCAGAAAGGTCTGTTTGACGGAGCTCAAGGCCAAACGGGACCCGTGCATGACCATGTCTTCAAGCCTGCCTGCTGTGCCCGAGAAAGCAGCTCGTGGCCGGTGACCTGTACTGCATACATGGCCCGAGGTATTTTTGGTAGAATGGGTGCGAGAGTGCGAGGTTTTTTTTTGGCTTATTATTCGGATAGCCAGCCGATTGTCGATTATCGCTGACCACCATCCACGCTTGACATATGCAGTATGGCGGAGCAGCTGTCTCGGATCGTCATTGGGGCCAGAGGATGCGGCCTCGAGCCCGCGTAATTGTGGACGACAGGTGAAAATCATCACCACTTCGGGTGTCACGTGCTGCGGGCACAACGTGCCCTAGCAAGTAGTGGCCGAACGTTGACCGTACTTTTAGTGTCTGGTACACACACACAAGCGGGAAGGCCCTCAGTCACGGGCTGCCGCTAGAAAGGGGCGAAGATGAAGATTTCTGCGCCTCATTCCAAGCAGTGGCCATTCCAGCGTTTCAGCCGATACTGCCTGCCCTCATCTTCGGTCACTCACCGGCCTCGAGCTTTGACAGCGAGCCTCAATCAATCACCAAGGCATCCGTTCGCCATCAGAACCGGCCCGAGGAAGCCAGAGTGAGCGCACAGACAGGCCATGGCCATCCGATGGCGTCGCGCTTGGTGGGAGCCGCACTAGAGTAGCAGGGATACTTACGGCGAGCTTATTCTTCCTGGCATCCCTGTTGCAAGATTAGGCAACAGAGTAGCGGCAGGGCGGGGAAGACGGTAGCGCGAAGGGGGTGGATTGGTGAAGACTCCCGTCGGTTTGTCGCCTTGGGACTGGCTCGAATTGCCCGGCCGCAAATAATACGGCTGAAACTGCTCTTCCCGGATCCGGCCCAGCCTCGAAACACGACAACCGCGGCGTTCGCCAAGCCTGCGCCCTGCCGGGACGGCAGATGGGGGCGCCATGGCTCTCTTCCGAGCGAGGCGACAGGCGAGCTTGACAACTGTGCTTGCAACCACGGCCTTCACATCAAGCACAAGCACGAGCTGCCGCAGGCCTGGTGCGACCCAAGAGCGGGGGATCTCCAGGTGCTGAGTCCGAAAGGGCCACGGGCGGAGTCCACTGCCGGCCGGGGGAGGGGGTGTGGGTTCTCAGGCCACCAGTCAACGACGGAGGAATCCTGCTGCCTGCTCGCATACAGACGGGCCATGACGCCGGCTTGTTGTTTCTCGGCCGCCGGCGTGGTCCTAGGAATTCCAGCGCAGCATGGAGAAGGGTTGTTAGTGCCTCTAGACGAATGCGTCCGGAAGCCCCATCCAGTGCCCCAACGGGGGTGTAGTTCTACGTTAACTTTTGTAAGCAGCGTGCCTCGGCCATATTTGCTGCCGACTGCTGTACGCAAGCGGCCGAGCAAGGCCTTGCTGTGTCGTCGACCACGTGCTCCGTTGTCGGCTCCGATCGCCAATTCCTCACAACTGTCGGGTCGGATCTTCGCGAGGCCGTTAGTTTCGACGCTCCGAGCTCCCTTCTCCACGGTGCCGAGGTTGTCGAGAAACGGGCAAGGCAATGCTTGGCCAACAGCGTGTTACTGCATACTCACGTATGAGGCTTCGGACCGCTGGCTGGGTTCGTTGGCCCCAAGCACGTTGATGGTCATCTGCCAAGGAATCCCAAGGGCCGATGTTGGATTCTTCTCCACCTCCAAGGCCGGGGGGTGCGGGGAAAAGGGGGTGCGGAGACTGTGGGGAGAAACTTTGCATCGCTCATTGGGGAATTTGCGGCCTCCCCCTAGGGGCCTGGGGTTCTGTGGGTTGCTCCTTGGCACTTCCGGGGCAAAAAGAAGCATCGTCCAAACAGCCTTCACAGACGTCGTTGCTGGGGTCAGCTCAATCCGCATCGCAGTATCCACATCCGGTCATTATACATGGTCATGCAGCAACCGTGCGACGAGCGAAGACGGGCTTCCCCAGCGAGGGGCGTGAGAGTTGGTCTTACCGTGTTTCCGGCTGCCGCAATCATGGTGGCTGCTCGCACGCGACGCCTGACCACACCAGACACACAAATAGCTTTTGTCGTCCGCCTCCGGAATCGTTTGTCTCTCCTCGCCTCCCCGTCCACTACTTCATCTCCGTCCCTCCCCGCCCCCTCGCCTCTGGTCGGCCAAGTGTAGTAAAACCTCGACTTGCCAAGGCGGCTTCACTCCCAGCAATCGTGGCCATCTGACAAAAGTTACATCAACAAAGACGTACAGCACAGACGCGACACCTGCCCACAATGGCAGACATTCAGTCCGTTCAACCTGCTTTTGCTCATTGGAATATGGGTTGCTGACCGGTTTGCCTCTAACAGCCCAGAGCCCAAAGCTCGCCATGGGGACCACCTGGAGGAGAAAGGCGTCACTCACGCCGAAGAGGTTGATCTTTCCAAAACCCTCGAGGCCAAGTACGTGGACGGAAGCGACAGGTTCAATGCTCCGAAACTAATATCCGAGGCAGGATCCGGAATCCCCTCGAGGGAATCCCCCGTGAGCAGCTGATGCGCGACGTCGAAGCCTTTGCCGAGTATCGCGGCCTGCAGGAGTATATTGGCCTCCTCAAAAAGGGCGCCCTGGTGGCCCAGAACCCCGCCGAAGCCGCAGCCATTGACGGCCCCGAGAAGCTCACCCAAGCCGAGTTTGACGCCCTCGAGACGGAGAGAAACCACAGGTGGCGCATGCCCTTGAGACTCTTCCTCACCATCGCTACGTGCTCCATCGGCGCCGCCGTACAGGGCTGGGACCAGACGGGAAGCAATGGCGCCAACATATTTCTCCCAGAGGCATACGGCCTGTTCCCGAAAGAGAGCGATCGGGACTCCTTAATCATCGGTCTTTTGAATGCTGGTCCTTACATCGGCAGCGCGTACGTACCTTTTCATGTCGTTCTTCGCATTTCAACCCCGGATGACCGTTAACACGCGTCTGTAGATTCATTGGGTGTTGGTTATCCGACCCCCTCAACAACTGGTTCGGCCGTCGAGGTGAGCCTTTGTCTCCTCCGTTCCACCATCGAGGCAGACGTGGACTAACTTCTCTCCAGGCACGATTTTCTTCTCCGCTCATTTCTGCATCTGGCCCGTCATTGGATCCGCTCTGTGTCGGACCTGGGAACAACAAATGGCCTGCCGCCTGCTCATGGGTATAGGAATGGGGGCCAAGGCCTCGACTGTGCCCATCTACGCCGCCGAGAACGCTCCCGCTTCGATTCGAGGCGCTCTCGTCATGTCTTGGCGTACGTGATGCCCGCGATGGAGGAGTCTATGTCGACTTTGGTGCTAACTAACTCGATACAGAAATGTGGACTGCTTTCGGCATCATGCTCGGGACTGCTTTCAACTTGGCCGTCTTCTATGTCGATAATATCAACTGGCGGCTTATGCTTGGTGAGAAATTGCGGATTCAGCCTGTCCTGCTCGTCAAATACTGACAATGCTGTCCCTTAGGCGCCCCATTCCTCCCGGCCGTTCCCCTTGTGCTCCTGATCTACTGCTGCCCCGAGTCTCCCCGCTGGTATATGAAGAAGAATCGCTACCCCGAGGCCTGGAAGTCGCTCCTCGTGCTGCGCAATGATCCCATCCAGGTTGCCCGAGACATCTACTACATCAGCGCTCAGCTCGAGATTGAGAAGGAGCTTGTTGGGAAGACAAACTACTTGTCGCGATTTACTCAACTATTCACCATTCCCCGCGTCCGACGAGCGAACCTGGCTGCCTTTACCGTCATGATTGCGCAGCAGATGTGCGGTAAGTCAAGCTCGTACTTGGAAGCGCCGTGGCACGCTCCAAACTAATGTCCAATCTAGGCATCAACATCATTGCTTTCTACTCCACCACAATCTTTGTTGATGCCGGCCTCGGCGAGTTCAAGGCCATGATCGGGTCGTTTGGCTTCGGTCTGGTCAATTGGCTCTTTGCCTTCCCGGCGTTCTGGACTATCGACACTGTACGTCGCTCCTGAGCTCGAACCGTCGCTGACACAGTGCTGACGAATACTTTAGTTTGGCCGACGAAGCCTGCTCCTCTTCACTTTCCCCCAGATGGTACGTCGCCTTAATATGAAATATTTGTTCCAAGACTTCGGTTAATAGCTCTCTAGTTCTGGACTCTACTCGCCGCTGGTCTCTGCACCCTCATGCCTTCAGGAACTGCCGACTCCCCTAACAACGCAAGGACGGCTCTCGTCTGCTTATTCGTCTTCCTCTTTGGCGGTGAGTTGATCCCTTCTTTGGCAGCCATGCCTTGACTCGATGAGCTCGGCACTAACTCGACATGACAGCCTTTTACTCACCCGGTGAGGGTCCCGTTCCGTTCACCTACAGCGCCGAAGTCTACCCTCTGTCTCATAGAGAGACTGGCATGGGCTTTGCCGTGGCCACATGCCTGTTCTGGGTATGCAAACCTGGAGAATATTTTCTGGAAAGTTCCGGTCTTGCTGACACTGTTCAGGCTGCTGTTTTGGGCACATCCTTCCCCTTCCTTTTGAAGCAACTCCACACCGTCGGCGCATTCGGACTTTACGCGGGCTTCAACCTTGTTGCCTTCATCATGATCTTCCTCTGGGTTCCGGAAACCATGCAGCGCACACTCGAGGAACTCGACTTCGTGTTCGCCGTCCCCGTGCGCAAGTTCGCCGCCTATCAAGTCACGCAGACCATCCCATGGGTTTTCAAGCGGTACATCTTGTTACAGCGCAACGCCGTCAGGCGGCCGCTGTACAATTTCGAGAACGTGGCCGTGCCGCCCAGCAAGCATGCGTCCGGCACCCAGCCCTTTACCACCGTGAGCTCCGACGACGATAGGAAGTATTGACGAGCGAGAACCGCCAGGGCGGCTGCGAAAAGCGACTGATTGTCAACCCTGTGAGCCCCCGTGGCGCGGAAAGCTGGCACATATCTAGGCCCGCCACGCCTCTATTCGGTTGAAGTATATGTATAGCTACGACGGCACCGATTCCCTTTCTGTCAGTACCTGGTGTCGTCGAGCTACTGTATGTTGATGCCTACATTATGTTATATGAGGTCTTGTCGGATCCAGTCACCATGATTTCGTTTCTGTTCAATAGTGCCGTAGATGGGTGCGGTCCGGCATGGATTCTGTTTATATTTGGGCTAGCCTTGGACCCGCATCTTTCATCCATAGTCAATGAAGACAAATTCAATGAAGACAAATTGAGCTTTGATAAGATACATGTCCTTGATCGGGTAGTGACTGATTTGTTCGTTCCATTTCGTCTCCATAAGTTCTAGAACTAGATCTCTGTTCAGCTCATCACGCAATTATCGGCGCGGCGAGCTGTTCACCCCCTGAGCTTGCCCAGGTGATGAACGAACCTCCTGTTTCTATGGTCAGCGTGCTTCCTAAGCGACTGGCTGATCCTGACTCGATCGTGGTCCGTCAACTTGGTCTGACAACAAGCATGTGAACAACGAGTGCCGTAGAGACGAATCAGCCTCTGAACAGCATCAGGGAACTGACATCCTCATCGTCGAGAGTACCCACTTGAGGGTATAAATGACGCCGTCACCGCCAACAAGAGTGACATTCTTGTCTTTCTAGTCATCTTTGAACCAAACAATAAAAGCCCAACTCAAAAACAACCCACTACCGAAACTGCACTGTTTGAATCCGACTTGCCGCGGCCTCTTGAGATTTCAAGATTGCAGCTTCGATCCTCCGCACGTGCGACACACGCCAAGACTTACAACAAAACTCCCGTACACCATGCAGGGCCTCCCGTACGACCCCATGAATGGGGAGTGGATTTCGAAGGAGACGATCCGCCATATAACGGCGCAGGTGTTTGTAAACCCCGACTTGTACAAGGAGCAAGAAGATTTCGCAGACTTCTTGGCCAGGATCCCTGCGGTGACGGCGCCCAGTGCGCAAACGATTGGGTCGCCTCATACGCAAGATTGTGTCCAGAGGCAGCGAACCACGCTGTGCGCCTGGGTCTTCGTGACGAAGTCCAAGTTCCCCGACAAGGAGTTCGAAACGGGAGACGTCATCGATTTCACTTTCAAGTGCCAATGTTTCGCCGGGGGCCACCCGGAGATGAAGGGCAAGGTTCGCTGCGAGGGAGACGGGGAGTGGACAGTTGGCTGGTTGAAGCCGGGCGCTCAGATGCTTGAGTAGGTGGGCAGACGTGGCCAGGGGCCTGACGCTTCGGGTGTGTACATCGCGCCTGTGCTTTGTGCAGAGAGGAATTGGGTGTCGTCGAGGACATCCCGCTCGCAGCTCAGCGTTCTTGTTTATCATGTTGATCGCTCTGCGTATATGCTTTCCAATGGGTAGCCAAAGATGCGTCCGCGTCCAGAAACGACCCCTGCAGCAACCGGCCGGACTCCTTCTCGGTGCTCAATGCCAACATGGGGTGTGGCCGTGGTCGCCTCAGTGATAGAAGAACTGGTTAGTCTTGAAAAGGGAACCACATCGTGCGTTCAGTCAAAGAGTATCATTATGCTGTGGTCCATCCTTCATCCGCCCACCTCAAAGGCGATTGTACCGGCATTGCCTGCATACGAGCATTCTGCATCGACGGCACTCATAGATCCAGTGCTGCGGATATCTGTAACACTCTTCGCACCGGTAAGCGCCGTCTCCAATTCGAGCTTCCCAGTCGTGATAGTTGTTGTAATCGTCGTTGTAGTTGTCGCCGTCGTCAGCAAGATTCGCCGCCGCCCGCTCAACGACCTCGACACGTCTGTCGCCCTGCAGCTGTCGATTGTTGGCGTCTCGATCTGCGACTTGTTCGGCCCGGGCGGCAAGGTTGTTTTCTTGCCACATCGGGCAGGAGCAGGTTCTCCAACGCTGTCCGCAGGCATCGCAGAACTCGGCTTGGCATATGCACCCTGGATCAAGGGTCAGTCTTTTGTCAACGGAAAAGGGAGGGGGCCATCACGTACTCATATGGTTACAGCCGAAATCCAACTCCACCATGCGATGACAGTTGTAGCAGCGCTTCCATCCATTTTCCTGGCCCAGGCGGAGCACGTCTTTTGTCGCCTCATCCTGCGGGCACTCCGTGTCCGTTGCATGACGCTGTCCTTTGCACGTCACGCATGTCTGTCCATGACACCGGACGCAGTAGGCAACGCCATTTTTTATGGACTGCGGAGGCACAAACGCAGAGCAGTCGGGGAAATGGCAGTACGTCCGGTTGGGCGTGCTCAGCTCCGCCTCCTTAGCCCTGAATTTGTTGACGAGCGCCGAGCCGAGGATGTCGAGATGGTCGCCGACGGGGATCGGCTGCTGGCAGCAGCGCGGCGGGAACAGCGACTCGTTGACCGTGGCATGCTCGAATAGCGTGGTGAGGCAATCGTGGCAGTACTCGTGAGAGCAGGGGCATCTCGCAAGGTCCGAGGCTGCATGGTCTTCTGCGCAGGCCGTGCATTGCCCCGTCCCAGTCCTGGTGCCTCCGCCACCGCTGGCGAGACCTCTGGCCGCGCCCTGAGCCGATGATTCTCCCCTTGAGTGGTCAGGCGCCAATCTGAGCGCCTCAAGCCTGCGGTAAAATCCAGCATCGAGAGGTTCGTCCTCATCGAAAGATGGCCCAGCGTTGGCACCGCTCCAGTAAGGGTGGTCTCCGCTCAGGGCCTGTGCCAAGTCACGGTCGCGCTTGGCCTGTTGTTCCTCAGCCATAATAGACTTGACAAGGTCGGCCTCGCGGTTGACAGCGTGGGCCCTGGTGCGGTACATGGGCTGGTCTGAGTCCAGCCCAACGAAGTCCTGGAGGTCTCGCATATATATGCCCATCGCAACGTCAATATCGGCGACGTCTCCCTCGCGTTGCTTCCCCTTTTGGAGCCGGCTTAAAGACTCCATTTCCTCCATATGTAGCTGCAATGCGAGTTGACGACTTTCCATGTCGAAATCACGCTCTGCCATGGCAGTAAGAGTCGTCGAGGTCTAGATGGAAGCAGATCCGGCGGTAAGCAACGCGACACGGGCTCCCCTTGTAAGCTCAAAAAGTAAAACGGAGAGTTGCAAACACAGTAGGAAACCAACGGAAGAGGCGGAGCCTGTAAACGAAGCCGGGCGCCGAATAGACCTGCAACAACTTGTCGTGCCGAGCTCCTGCTTGAGCGAAGACGCAAAAGTAACGGGATGGAATTTGGGTAGTTGGGGATCTTGGACGGCGGCGACAGCCCCATCTTTATCTTCCCGCAGGGCCCCTTCGTGATGGCCATCCACCAAGCCTTTGAACGATGGCGGTCTCTCTATATGGCGACACAAGTCCTGAATCACGGGTCCCAGGTGCAAGGTGTAACCCGATGTCGACAGAGAAGATTCAGCGGTATCGTATGCTATAGCTCATCTTGCTTCTTCTCCTTTGTCCGCATCACCGTCGCGTGGTGTTTGGCATGGTATTTGACATCGTCAGGATAAAGCGGATTCCACACCGTGTTGCACACCCTGCACTCGGCAAACGCTGCCCGCGTCGAGATGTTCAGTGTAGTCTGAACTCTCCGCGATCTCCTCACTTTGATCCCCGCGCTTGGTCTCGGCCCGTTGATGTTGCCCTCTTCCTGATTCAATAGGCGGCCCTCCACGTCACGTATCGCGGGGCTTCGTTCTTCTTCGCCGTCGCTGATGCTCTTGTTGGTTTCATCCTCGCCTGTCGCCTCTTCTCCCATCTGCTTTTCACTTTTGTCATCAACAGCGGCCTCTGGTGTGTCGCTTAAGGGAGATGATGCGACACGCAGCCTGAGCAGACGGCGCTTGCTCCTCGGATGGACTGTGTCAGGGTTTGGGGATGGACGAGAAGACTCTCCAGGTGGCACGTTTCTCGTCGCTTCTTCGGACGATTCATAGTTTCGAGCCGGCGTGAGGGGTTTGAAGTAACTGAGGATCGAAACATGCAGTGGGCCATCTGCCCCGATCTTCGGTTGTGCCGTATTCGCGTGTTCCGTGTGCCCGCTCGCAGCTGCCTTTTTCTCAAGACCGGCATCGCGGTCTGCAATCAGAGACAAGCCGCCACCTGGGGCTGTATCGTCGGCGCCGAGCCGAAATTTCTTCGAGAGAGGTTTGTCATGCGCATCAGGCGCAGAGGCCGATCGTTTTCCATAAGTGCGCAGCGGCTTGTCGCGCTTCCGCGACAGGCTGTGCGACATGCCCGGCTTCGTTCTGCGGCATGTCAGACCTCCAATCACGGTGACTCGATGGAAATGGGCGCTCCATACATGGCATACTCTGGCGATGACTTGATCATGATGGCACTGCTCGGGCAGATTTTATGGCGAGGGGGAGGAGAGGTCGCGGCAACGATTGGCGGAGGGAGAACACACGCTTATTCGACGCATGGTAACATCTGTGCCGTTGCACAAGTTTCGAAAATTGGAGTTGGCGAGGCCGTGGAAACGCGACGAAAGGATTGTCGAGCTTTGGGGTGGAAGTTGGCGGTTCCGAGGTGCAGGGCGGCGCTTGCCGATGATGTGGACGCGACGCGACGCGACGCGGGGTGACGATGAATTACGCCAAGTCATATGCTCACGTCGGCGCCTAAACAGCCAGAAGGCAAAGCAGGAGTCTCAACACCACTTTAGCCGTTGCATTTGAATACGCAATCCGTAACAGCACGGAAACCATTTCAACACAATACCTAATCGTCAGGCTTGGCATATGCACCCGCTGGTGGCCTTCTTCGCCTGACCGTCTCATCAGCACCATCTTGGCTGTTCTTGAGAAGCACAGTCGAGTCATCCTCGCCGCCCTCACCCTGTCCCACAACCCATGTCTTGACCACCTCCTTCACCTCCGCGACGGCCTTCTGCTTCGACTTTGCCCGGCTCATCCTAAACACGTAGCCCTGGTAAACGCCAACCTCGGCAATGGCGACGGCAATGGCGCCGCCCAAGGAGAGAAAGACGCGCGCCGGCAGGCTCCACCACCGCGCCGCCACCCACAGCGTTGCCGCGACGCCCACGATGCTGACGAGAAAGTTTATGATGAGCATGACCTGGCGGTGGACTTCACTGTACGTGACGTCGTCGTCGCCGATATCCGCGGCGTTTGCGGGCCGGTTGACCTCGGCGAAGGCTTGCGCAGCGGTCGGGAAGCGGTCGCTAAACGTCTCGAGGCGCGGACGCGGGTCAACCATGCGTTGGTAGGCGCGCTCGGCTTCTTCGCGGCGCAGATGAGCCATGAGGGCTTTGTATTCGTCCGACTACAACAAGAAGGCAGTGTCAATAGGCTGAGCGCTGATTTCTCAATAGGCTGAGCGCTCGTTTCAGGACGGGACTGGGACGTACGGGCTCGGGCTTGGGGGGAGGCGGCGGGACGTAGACGCGAGAGCCCTTGAGGAGCGCATCGAGGCTGCACGACGAAGGCTGCATCGATTGCAGCCTCTTCCACAGGTCAACCACCTGGCCGTGAGATATCGGTCTGCCGATGGCGGGCTCGGTCAGTGAAGGATCGCTGCCTTGCCTTGGCTGCGTCCTGGCCTCGTCGCATTTCGGGCCGTCGTCGGTGGGCTTTTCCGACACGTCGTCGCCCAGGCTCTTGAGCCCGTCGACCATGGACGGCGTCATGGTGAGGAGCACCATTTCGGACCCGATATGCCAGCACAGGCAGCTCTCATCCGCGGAGCTCGGGGCTTTAGGCTCCTAAACGTTGTCTTCATTGAGCATCTGAGGATTGCTGGCTGATGACGCCGTAGACACGAGGTACAAAGCCGGCCTTTTTCGACTCCGGCTGTGGTCCGTGCCAACCATTGCTTAGTAACCTCGGAGTAGACTATCGCATCAACGAGCCTCTGAAGCTGTAGCTCGTGCATGGCAAAGCTGCTAAGAACACATGGGAGAAACGCGGTGAAGCTGTTATCTCTAGCATGAGTTTGGCGCAGTTCAGCCATCCATCACTTAAGGCTTGAAACAGAAGAGACGGAGAGTTGCCGTGAATCTTGGTGGCATGAGCAGCTTCAAGGGCGACTACGAGGTCGCCGTCACCATGGACAATGCGCCCTTTATATTCAGACGGGATGACGTACTGTACAAAGTACTGTAGGCCGTCGCAGACCGTGTATCGCAGCGGGCGTTGCTTTCTAGGATTCTAGCCGCTGCGCAAACCCCGTCGGATTTAACGCTCCTTTCTTATCTCTTATCGAGTCCCTGGCTGCTTCCGCATCAGAGGTACCTTGACAAGGTATCTCGCCGCTTTTCGCCGCTTTTCGCCGCAGCGTGCCATGAAAACTGAGGCTTCGAACCTCCAATTGAGCTCCTCTCGACCGACCAACGTGGCCGCCTGTCCCATCTCTTTGTCTACGAGTCACGTCCTTCAACGACATACCATTGCCTTTCTCCCACTCGTCGCCTAACGAGCCTCTGGGCCGCACCGCGCGCTCGCGGTTGAGCGCCTCCCCCAGCAATGCAGCTCCGCCGGGGAGCTGTCGTCTTGCGTGGCAGGATCGCGGCGCAATCCTGCGTGCTATGTCGCTCTCCTCCAGCTAGCCTCGACCCCTCGAGGATACGGCGCGCCGGCCTCCACTCGTCTCCCCGGCGCGATTCTGCCTGGGCCGCCGCCGTCCAGGTCGCCTCCAATGTGGTTGGCAATGTCGTCAAGCGAGCCGCAGACGACGGCATGACCATCGACCCTCTCCGCGCCGTCGCCAAAGAGATGCAGTTCCTCACAGGCAACATCCGGAAGCTCCTCGGCTCCGGCCACCCTTCCCTCGACCGAGTTGCCAAATACTACACCCAGGCTCAGGGAAAGCACGTCCGGCCGCTCATCGTCCTCCTCATGAGCCGAGCAACCCACCTCTGCCCCAAGAATCCCCGCCCAGACCTGCCCCAGAATGGCGCCATCGACACGCCCATATCTCCCGTTCAGATCCTTGCCGACGTCAACCCCTCGGCCGCACCGCTGACGGCGAGGGACCCCGGCATGCCTGAGGGAAGCCTGGACATCCTGCCCAGCCAGCGCCGCCTGGCCGAAATCACGGAGCTGATTCACACGGCATCGCTGCTACACGACGACGTCATTGACCATTCCGTCTCGAGGCGCGGGTCCCCCTCGGCCAACCTCGAGTTTGGCAACAAGATGGCCGTCCTCGCTGGCGACTTTCTATTAGGCCGAGCATCCGTCGCCCTGGCGAGGTTGCGCCACGTCGAGGTCGTCGAGCTGCTGGCCACCGTCATTGCCAACCTGGTCGAGGGCGAATTCATGCAGCTCAAGAACACGGAGCGTGACGAGCGGAGTCCCGAATGGTCCGAGGAGACGCTTGGGTACTATCTCCAGAAGACGTATCTTAAGACGGCCAGCCTCATCTCCAAGTCGTGTCGGGCCTCGGCGCTGCTCGGCAATGCCGACAACACGACGGTCGACGCGGCCTATTCTTATGGGAGGAACCTGGGTCTGGCGTTCCAGCTGGTGGACGACATGCTGGACTACACTCGAAGTGGAGCGGACCTGGGCAAGCCCGCCGGCGCCGACTTGAAGCTGGGCCTGGCCACGGCACCCTTGCTGTTCGCCTGGAAGCAGAACCCAGAGCTCGGCGCGCTGGTCGGACGCAAGTTTGAGCAGGAGGGTGATGTTGAAAAGGTAAGGCGCCGCGTGCAAACGCTGTGTTTGATGTACTCGGCCGGCTGATAATGTTGTGTGGAAAGGCACGGGAGCTAGTACTCCAGAGCGACGGAATCGAACAGACACGGGCCCTGGCGCACGACTATTCAGACAAGGCCATTGCCGCCATTGCCGACTTTCCCGACAGCGAGGCAAAGGACGGTCTGGTAGAGATGGCGCAAAAAACCATCAGGCGGCAAAAGTAATTCATGGACAGCAAGGCCACGCCACGAGTATATGCCATGTCTTTCTGCGACGTGTACGATATTGCATTTTGCATACGACGAGAGACGGTCGGGGATTGAGTGACCCGATGCGTGCATCACGTCGGAGAGGCCGGGGAGATGCGAGTAGCCGGGAGCTCGAACGATTCGGATGCATTTACACCCCATACAGGTATTGGCGTCGTCGGAGGTCCCAAGAGGTGCCGGCTTCATTCAGTGTGGCTGTGATGGCGCGCCAAGTCAATATATAGACGGCAGGGCTGCTGCACATGATGCGCGATATGCACATGAATCCACTCGGCGCAATACTCCGTGTCGGGGGGCCGAGGCGCCGTCGCGTGGCCGAGACACGGGACCGAGCCCGAGGATTTCCTCGCAACACACACACCTACCCTACACCCACGCAGTTGGCATCAAAGTTGTCCGTTGATCGCCCAGGCTGTCAAGCTCTCGTCATTTTCGGTGATTGATCGACCGTGCATCCAAGATGAAGCTGCTTATTTAGCTTGAGTTCAAGCTTTGCGTATCTCAGCGTTGTAATGGACAGCTACGTGTATGGCATTGGGCATTCCGATAGACTAGCTGGCTTATGGAAGCTGCCGTTCTCATGGCTTGGCGCCAGCCGACGACGTACGTCGAGACTGGAGTTATAAGTCGCGCCGTCTTCCCCTCTTCGCCCGGCCTCATCACCCGGCCTCCTCTTCTCTACCTGCCCAACCGTTCGAACTGTTATACATATTGAGATACCGGTGACAGTCGCCTCATCCGGCTAGACATAGCCGTCTGTTTCAGCGTCATCTCACGCCCTTATTTACCGTCAGCGTTGGCAAAATGACGTCCGCCGCCGCCTCCGGCGCAGCACCACTCGCCGTCCTCGCCTCCACCCGCGCCGTCCTCACGCTGCCTGACAACTCCCTGATCCTGTCCCCTGCCACCATCTCCATCTCGCCTCTGACGGGCAAGATTGTCTCCATCGTGCGCCATGTCGTCCCCGCGAGCAGCTTCCCCCCCGGCACCGTCTACACGGACCACTCGCCGAGGCTGCTGCTGCCGGGCCTAGTCGATGCCCACGTCCACCTCAATGAGCCCGGCCGCACGGAATGGGAGGGCTTCTGGACTGGCACGCGGGCGGCGGCCAGCGGCGGCGTGACGACGGTCATTGACATGCCGCTCAACGCCATCCCGCCCACGACGACGGTCAGGGGCTTCGATGAAAAGCTGCGGGCGAGTCAGGGCCAGTGCTGGGTCGACGTGGGCTTCTACGGAGGCGTCGTTCCTGGAAATGCAGAAGAGCTCAAGCCGCTGGTCGAGGCCGGCGTCAGGGGCTTCAAGGGCTTCTTGATCGAGTCTGGCGTACGTGTAGATGGGCATAATCATCTGCCTCCCCTCTCTTTCCCCCAGGTGCCTGGATGGCTGGATGTTAACGAGTGAAACGTCTAGGTCGACGAGTTTCCCGCCATTTCGTCAAAAGACGTTGCCCTGGCCATGGAAACGCTCAAGGACAGCGCCACGACCCTCATGTTCCACGCCGAGATGGTACCCTCGTCGGAAGCCCGGCCTGGCGGCGACGTGGAGCCGGCTCCGAGCGGAAATCTGACGGCATACCGGACCTTTCTCGACTCGCGGCCGCCAGTCTACGAGACCTGCGCCGTCGAGGAGATCCTGACGCATGCGCACGTGGCGCCCTCGCTGCACCTGCACATTGTCCACCTCTCGGCCACGCAGTGCATCCCGCTGCTCAAGGCGGCGAGGGCACGCGGCGTCAACATCACGGCCGAGACGTGCTTCCACTACCTCGGCCTGTCGGCGGAGGAGATTGCGCAGGGCGACACCCGGCACAAATGCTGCCCGCCCATCCGCGAGGCCGCCAACCGCGACGGCCTGTGGGAGGAGCTCGTGGCCGACGACTCGTGCATCAAGACGGTCGTGTCGGACCATTCGCCCTGCACGCCGGATCTGAAGCTACTGCCGGCGCATCTGACCCGCGATGACGCCGCCGTCGCCGCAGCACCCTGGAGTGGCAACCAAAAAGCCGGAGACTTTATGGGAGCATGGGGCGGCATCGCCTCGGTCGGCCTCGGCCTGCCCATTCTCCACACGGCGGCCAAGCGCCGCTCCGAGGCCACCGGCGGCAATCTCACCATTGTAGACATGGTGCGTCTCTGCTGCCGCGCGACGGCCGAGCACGTCGGCCTGGCGGACCGCAAGGGCGCGCTGCGGGAGGGCATGGACGGCGACGTTTGCGTGTTTGACGACGCCGACGTGTGGACCCTGGCGCAGGGCGACATGCGGTGGAAGAACCGCTTCTCGCCCTGGGAGGGCCACGAGTTCGTCGGCCGCGTCAGGGAGACGTGGCTCCGTGGGCGCAAGATCTTTGAGCTGGGGCAAGGGGATGGAGGGTTCGTGGTGGAGAAGCCCCTGGGCGAGTCCATCACGGAGAAGAGGGCTTTTTGAACGAGGGAGTGAAAGGGACGAGGACTGGAGCACTCCCATGGCCTGGCGTGTGGGAGCAAGGCCACACTGGAACCTGGCTGGGAAGCAAGCAGCCGTGACTCGGATGGCGGTGCTGTCATGAGTCTCTAGCGCTTTCTCGAGCTCATGCATCAACCTCTTTACTCGATGGAGGACCTCCTCCGTACATGATATCGAATTCACCAATGCGGTGGACTTGCCACTCGCACACAAGGGCCTCGACTCGCGTGTTTTCGTGTCTATCTTCCCTGTATTCTTCTCCCCCGGCGGTGCATTTATTAGGGCTAGACGTGTTGAATCTTCCCCAATCCACCTTTTCGTGGGTCTGCCCACCCATCATGGGCCTCTCTCTACATTATCACAACTAAGAGATTCGCCCAACACCTGCGGCCATAGATTAGCTGGGAGATCGTCAGACTGAAGTAAAACTTCAATCCTACGGATACCTATCTGAAGGTCGTGTGTTCGAGTCACACTGGCCGCATCTCTTTTGCCAGAATTGACAATTCTGTTGCTTCTTTTTGCTCCGCGCAGTGGCGGACGCTGCTGTTATTGACAGGGGATGCTTGCGGGACACCGGGGGGCCAAGGTTGGAGCGATATTCAACTGGACAAAGCTGCCTTGCGATTCATGCTGACTGTGTCGTCGCATCAATGCCATCTTGATTTAATTTTCCTGTTCAACGAGTTACCAAGCAGACGGCAACTGTCGACCATGCTGAGCAGCAACTTTGCGCTCTAGCTCCGTCATCTTTAGCAATGCCGGCAAAAGTTCCTCTCACGAGTCATGGTATGTGTGCTGTACTAGCGAGATTATTCATTTGTATTTCCTTGTACGTCGGGCTTTCCCCTGGTGGATTGCAAAGCCCCCATGTCCGCCTCTTGCGGCTCCGGCCCGCCCCCTTTCTCCGTCTCCTCCGCCCCGGCCGGTGTGCTCTTGGAGACGGTCCAGACCATGGGCAGGACGACGATGAGGGAGCCGATACAAAGCCCCCAGTCCATGGCGAGCTGCTTCGTGGGGCTCGCCTTGATGGCATTGATGCGCCAGGCCATGGCGCCGCCGGCGGCCTGGAGACTCTTGTAGGCACCGACGAGCACGGCGGCGCGGGCAGGGCTATTGGACTCGGTGCCGATGAGCCAGTAGGCGTAGCTCTGCCAGAGGGCGTCGTAGGCGCCGTAGAAGATGTAGAGGAAAATGGGCCCCGTCGAGATGGCGCTCTGCTTAAAGTCAACGTCTTGGCGCAGGCCTCGGGCGAGCCGCTCGTCCTGCCACTTCTGGAACTCGTAGCCGCCGCCCCAGATGACCATGCCGGTGACGAAGACGACAGCCCAGCCAAGGCGGGCGCGGGCCGGGCGGTCCAGGCACGGAAGGTCGAGCAGGAGGCCCATGAGCAGGCCGCCGAACATCTGGGCCATCCAGTAGAGCGCGCCGTTGAGGGAGCGGGTGCGGATGTTGAAGGTGTCGCCGTTGACATTGTTTTGCTGGTAGCTGTAGAAGACGTTTGCGGAGAAGAAGAGAGGTAGCATGCAGGCGACGCGCCACGTGCAAACGGTGGCGACGGCCGTCTTGAAGCTGTCGCGGACCGCGTCGGCGAGGGGGCGAGAGGACGTCGAGTCGGCGCCGGCCGAGGGGCCGCGGCGGCCCTCGACCATCTCGACGTTGGGCCCGGGGCGCCGGCGGGCAACCTGGACGCGCGAGGGGGAGCAGATGAAGAGGCCCAGGAGCCAGCCAAAGATCATAATGGCCATGAGGGCGACGTAGGTGGAGCTGGTGACAGAGCCGGCGGTGGAGCGGTAGTTGAGGCCAAAAGATGCGAGGGAGCCGATGCCGCCGCCGAGGTTGAAGATGACCCAGAAGACGGCAATGGCGCGGCCCTTTTGCGACTCGTCAACGTACGTGGTCATGATGGCGCCCTGGACGATCCACAGCAGGGAGGCGCCGACGCCGAGGATGGCGCCTGAGGCGATGACGAAGGCGCCGTTGTCCGAGCGGTTGAACTCGAGCAGGCTGCCGCTGTAGAGGGGGTACGCCCACGCGCCCGCCATGAAGCAGAGGCGCGGGCCGGCCCAGGCGAAGACGGGGCCGACGATGAACAGGGCTGTGGCGGCCGTTGTTGACAGCATGGCCACGGTTGCGTTGGCGGCGACGGTCGAGTCGACCTGGCCCGAGCCTCCGAGGCCGGTCAGGGCATTGTACATCTGCAAGCAAGTGTGGACTCTTGGTCAGTTTCCTTGGGTCCTCATTTTCTTATATCAGGCGAACCGTGTCGCCGTCTGTCTTGTCTGCGCGAAGGAGAGAGGGAGGCGAAACATACCCCGGGGAGACAGAAGCAGATGAAGCTGATGAGCAATATCTGAGTCCACGGGTTCGAGTAGAGGCTAACAAGCTGCCCCGAGGCGTGTAACCCGACAAACGAGTCGCCTCGGGCCTGGTCTCGCTGATGAGCGCCGTGGCCACCCATCTCGATCATCGAGGCCTCGATAGCCGCCGAGCCCTTGTCGGACGGGCGGCGGGCCTCGTTACCGGGGGTGTTTCCGGCCAACGGGGAAGACGAGGCCTTCAATCCGGCCAGCAGCGACGACGACGACAGCTGGCCGTCGCGGCCCTGCAGCGGCGTCATGGCGCCGAGGGGGGAAGGAGAGACGAAGTCGTAATCGGGATGAGCAGAGACTGAGCGCGGCGCGCCGTCGAGGGTTGCGGAGAGGGAAGCTCAGGTATTAAAACAGCCACCCGCCTCCATGTCCGGGGAACCGATCGGGGAACAAGACGCCGTGCGCCGCGAGGGGAGGGATGCGTGGCGGCGCTTACATGTGGATGACTCTTCTCTGGTATATGGCGGGGGGGCCCAGTGAACGTGCTTTTCGAACACCTGCGTACATAATTAAAAGGAGGGATCGTCCGCCCGGGGAAGAAAAGACTGGTTAGACTCCAAACGTCAACCAAGGAGAGCTCTGTTGACGATGTATGGACCCCTGCGCAACGCCCATCGTCAACCGTCGATGCCCCCGGCTTCCGCCGTCCAAGTGACTCCACAGATAAAGGCATCGTGCTGGGACCCTCAGGCTTGGCTCGGCCAGGTGGGCACTATTTTTCTGTTTGCCAATGTTGACTCGCCGGCCAATCGGCAAGGTCTAAGCAGGCTAAAGTTGCTGTGTAAGTGGGCGATGGGTCCCCCTCTGGAGGGAACGCGTGACCGCTTGATATTAAGAGGGCCAGCCTTGACGATGCAAAGCAGTACAGAGTACCTAGTCTTATGATGAGGTCTCGTCGTCTCTGGTCCTAAGAAACATGGAGACACCCCTATCTGGGGAAGAAAGCATTCTGGTCGGGAAGGTTGTAAGGTTGATGCATGAGGAGACTTCAGGTCCCGATATAACAGGGCATGACGAGATTCGATTCTCCCTGAATCGTCTGCTCGCCATCTCAAACTGACATATATATTCTAGAAGCAGTGAAGGAAGCCCGATGGGCCCCCTCCCCGCCTCGGCCGCCCCCCCTGTTGCCCGGTGGGGCGAATCATCTTTCTGCCGGCATGATTCGGAGCGAAATCTGCATAAAAAAGGATCGACGCCATATGGGATGCTATCAACCGACGGTGACAACATACCGTAAGTGGAAAAAGAACAATGCCGCGGAAGAGCAAGAACAGCACCAAGCGCAACTCGAACCAATTCGAGTTGCTCGATGACGAGGAAGACGGTACGAACGACAATGTGGCCTGTAGCATCGTGGCCAATTCGACAAGCGCGGCCGACGCGACAAGGACCAGCGCCCGCGGTCGCCCTCTGAAACCGACGCTGCAATTCGACCCTGAACCGCGCCCATCACGAAAGAAATCCGCCGTCCCGAAAGCGAAACCGACGAATGCCGACCCCAATGCCAACGAGGATTCATTGGCGCGAATCGAAGCTCTCCTGAAACGCGTCGAGGAGCGGGCCGAAAGGGCGGAGAAACGCGTCGAGTCTCTGGAAGAGTTCATCCGAAACGAGCTCTTCCCACGCGTCGCTAGCCCTCCGGAGTCCGCCACTCCAAGTGCGCCTCATCAGCAACAGCAACAGCACCTGCCACTTTCGCCACCACCCTCTCCGGTCCCAGGGCCACTGCCTGGCATTGGCTTGGACGTGAGTCGGGTCCTAGACAGCGACATAAAGGAAGGCAACGCCGGCACTATTCGTCGGCGCGCGAACGCTGCCCTCGAGAAGTTGGGTGATAGAGCCCATCGTGGGGTTGCGACGGATGATATCGGATGCGCCGTGTTTGAGCGGATGAACGGGGTGAAAGTGCACAAGATGCGATGGCTCGGGACAGCGTCTGTCGACAAGGAATACCGCTCTCTGGTGGTACACCTGGATAAGAAAGAGGAGGTGGACAGGTTGCTTGCACAACGAACGGTTGAGATGGCGAATGGCGAGTGTGCATACACGCGACCATTTGTTCAGGGACTTCAACCAGCGAGATGCTACCGTTGCCACCTCTACGGACACTTGCATTATCGCTGCAAGGCGCCAGCTCCGATCTGTGGACAGTGCGCCCAACCGGGCCATTCTGCGTCGACTTGCACCTCGGACGTTTTTAAGTGTGCAGCGTGCGGTGGAAAAGGAGCACACAAGGCTACAGATCCTGGGTGCCCGGTATATCGCCGGGAACTCGCCAAGTTACGACCGTCGCCCTACTAACATACATCCTCTGTCTTAACAGCACAAACCCTCTACCTATACCTGTGGTTGCCCCACAGCTGGTAGGTTAGCTACACCGGACGGCTAAAGGCAGGTGGACTCTTCGTCAAATGCGGCGGAGGAGAGTGGTCTGTACCTCATCAGACAGGCTCCAGAATTGGAAGGGACAGGTCAAGTGAGCAAGAGACGGATTGAAGGATGTAAGAGAAATTCAGGGATTAGATCGGGACGAATTCCTTGGGCTCGGAACCGAGTATTGGACAGCTCTAGATTAGGCTTAGCGAGTCTGACGCAGTGCCTCTGACTATCGTCAATGGCGGAATATAATAAATAAATAAAATAAATCAACCGACGGTGGTCTTGATGAGCTCTGACTCGCCTCGCCGCCTGGGCGCTCATTTCTCCATCCCACGTCCCGGCCGCCCGCTCCACCTCGAATTTACCCGTCGCGAGATTTGAGAGGACCAAGCAATCATGCCATGCATAAGTATTCGGCCGAAACATGGCGGGAGACCATTTGATTGTCCTACCCCTTTTCTGTCACGGACTGCCATGCCAGTCCCGTGAGATCAAAAACAGGACTCCTTTCAAGCAAATGCCCCATGTTCCGGTGTTCCGCAAACCTACTAATTACCTTCGTGCAAGTAGGAATCGTCTTGCTGTACTGTAGGTTTACAATATTGAGACCAGCATGCTGTACCGGCCTGTCCGTGTCCATTCCGCTCCACGTTGAATGACTCCCGTGCAATGCAACGACTCCAGGGCACGGTGCGAGGGTGACCAATAGCCATACCAGATCTAGCTTCTCATATTCAGTTTGAATTCGGTGCCCATAGCTTTGAGAGACGCAATCAGGAGCAGTAGCACTGTCACAAGTGATGCGGATGACTTTCCTATAGCGCGCTCAAGTGGTACCGTGTATATTCATATCCATTCATCTAGGGACACGAGGTATGTATGTATGTATGTACATGAAGTCGGGCATCTACAAAGAGATAAAGCTGCTCTGTGTGGCATCCAAATTGTGTAAACTGTAAAGTCTCAACGCATATGAGCCTTGTGCCACGCTCAACGAATTCTTAGTAGACACGATCAGCACGACACTCCATGCGGTACTCGATGTTGGCGGCGATTAAAGTAGGTTGCGCATAATCCAATTTGAAGAAATAGAACATTCTAGCGGTAAATTATCGTCAGTCTTAAATCCCCAGGCCCATATTTGTCCGGCCTCGCTGCATGGCTGTTCTTTATTAGGTTATATATTCAGAGTCGGTATCCCATGCAACCCCGTGGCCCTTTGTTAATGCACAAGGATGGTTGGAGTAGACGAGACAAGACGCCAAGCTAATGGGACATCAACTTGAACATGAAGTCGATGCGCCCAGGGACAGGAACTTGCGGCCTCCAGATTCGAGCTGCAAGTTGCAGATATGGACCCGGGAGCCTTGGCAGAGAAGCCCGTGGCCATGGCATCTCCGTCAAAGCACGGACTATGCAGCAGCTTTGAGCATGTTCATTAACCATCCTTGGAGTGCTCGGCCAGTTTCTTCGACCATGGCGCGCGGCGTGGCTCATCCCTGTAGTAGCGTCAAGGTCAACATCTGTCGTGACCGGAGCCTGATGCCCCTTTGTTTCTACCCCTTTGTTTCTAGAACATCAAGTGACAAGCCCATCCTTTCTCGTGAAAAACGGTGGCGCCAAATTGCCACCCACCCGAAACTCCTGCAAGAAAGCCGGCCTCCCAGGGACGTGGAATCGTGCTGTAATGATAGATCTGAGACCCCAGCAGCTCACAATAGACGCCCGCGAGGGTCTTTCGACCGCTTCTGGCTGTATCCCCTTTCATAGCATGTCCCTCAGGGCCTTGCCCCAGTTTGCGCCCCTATATCCATGGCGAGCATCGCACAATACCGGCCCTCGCAAGAGTTGCGGATGTCTCGTCATGGGACATTCCCCAGCGGGATCACATGGCTGGTGGCTCGTCTTTTGGCTTCCATCCCAATTTTCCCGTTCTGCTCTTTCCTCCTCAATACAATGGTTGAACACATCAATTGGTGCCCAGGGCCAATTCTCACGGCAGTAGTAATCTGCACCTCCTGATGCTCACCATCAGACCACAGCCAAGGGGGCTCCGCGGCAAGCAGGCGAACACCCATGAGGGAGGGTTTTGGGAATAAGCGATGGTGAATTGTCGCTTTGAGTACACAACATCCGGCGAGTTGTTCAAAATGGTGAATTGAAATACGAGACCCGGAGGCGCCTCATGACCCCAAGGGTTACTTGATGCCACCTGAATCGGAATCTTCGTCCCTCCCCAACGCCGATGCTATGCACGTAATGCTCCAGAAAACAACCCTTGTATCCGGTGCAATTCAGTCACCATGACCCTGGGTTCCATTCTTGATCCCCTCGAGTACGGCAGCCCACTGCCCACCGGCTCTTTGCTTGCCAACATCGGCAAAGCGATCACAGGCAATCTTGCGAATGAGCAGCGTGTCCTTTGCCCTTTTAAGATTTCTCCCTTCTCCTGTAGTCAGGTACTCTTCGAACCAGTTTTCCTCGGTCGAATCAAGCGGCATAAAGGCCAGCTCGCCACGCCCGCTCGGCGAGCCTTGGCCCCGGCCATCCTCTAGGGTTCCCCAGACCCATCGTCGAAACAGTTGCTCGCGAGTGTGTTGAGGGTGCGACCGGGAGAAAAGCAGGGCCTCGGTGGCGTTGGTGCGTATCATGGCATCAAAGAGCTGCTCGAGCGCCGACGACGACTTGAGGATTGGCCGCACCGTGTAAAAGTATGACAGAGCGAGGCTGTAGTCGTCGTTGGGTGCATGGCGAACCAGCGCAATGATGATTTCGTCGGCAAAATCGGGGCTCAGCGACGGATGCGCCACGCACTCCAGGGCTTGCTGGGAAGAAGAGGCGTCGTTGTCAGGACCTATGTGACAGGTATATCAAAGGGGAGGGGTGGCTGACCTGGTAATCCTGCCTGTCCATGTGCCACAAGCCTTTCATAAAGGTTTGGTAGATTGTGGGCATGCCGGATTCAGATGCGAATACCTGCGAGGCGGAGCCTTGGCCGCCAATCGCGTCGAAGTCGAGCAGGATGTAATAGAGGAGAGACTGCTTGTGGTGGATTGACATGGCCGCCTCGCATATTTGCTGGTGCAGCTGTCGCAGTGCGCCATCAGACTTGGGAGGGTAAGGTTTCCCTGTGTATCAAAGTCAGTTCCAGAACCCAGCCGTTTAGGGTGTCTTGAGCTGGGCAAACCTTTGGAGATACCCAGGGATTTCATGACGCGGTCGATGAAGAGGGTGCCCTCCAGGCCCTTACGATGATCCTCAATCTCATGCTGAAGCGCGCGATCGTAAGGGCTTTGCCGGCCAGAGGGAAACACACGATCGAACTTGGAGTAGTCGAGCATGGCGTCTGCGCGTGGAGGCGAGCGAGGGGTTGTCCAATGTCGGGGCTGCGAAGAGACGATAACCTCATCACGAAGTGCTAGAGTAGGTACGCTACGGAGCGCAGGTTCTTCCGGCTGGCGATCTGTACAGGCCACACTCGCCCTCCAGTCGCGGTGTCACGTGGGCCTGTCGGCTCTCAAGGGTGGGGCGAAGTTGTTTACAGTACAGCCCGCCAACCGTTTCGGGACATTTCTAAACAAATCAATTTGTGACGCAGTCGCGAGGGGCAGCATCGCGACCCCCATTTTCTTCAGCAAACCCAACGCCTGGACGAGCGACCATTGTCGCTATTCACGGCCCACGCGACGACAGCAACTCATCACCGGATATAATCTCTTCGCTTCGAAAACCATATCCCATCAAAGTGGACTGAAGCGCCATGTCAGCGTCGACTCCCGCGCGGCCGTCGCGGCGCGCCGCGACCAGACGAACGGCCATCGTTGACTCCGACTCCGAAGACGATCTGACGGCAAACACTACAGCAACCAAAACATCCGCTGGCGACGGCCAGGAAGATTTCTCTCCGGAAACCACAAAGAGTTCTCGGCGGCAAACACGGGGCGCGAGAAGATCGATTGCGCCACCAGCTGCCCCCGCCGCCGCACCCCGTGGTCGCGGACGGCCCAGAAAGGTCACAACTCCAGCGCCGGCCCCAGCTGTGGAACCGAGCGAGTCTAGCCAAGTCGTTGATACGGAGCCGGCTGCACAGCCAAGTCCTGAGGATGCCTCGAGGAATCCCTCGCCGCGCAAGCGCAAGAGCGTGGCTCCACGGGCCTCCATCGCCCCTACCCCGGACCTCGCGCCGCCGACTCCGAAGCCGTCCATGTCTCCCGAAGCGTCGCGGCTTCAAGCCTCTCCCTTGGCCGACATCACCGCTGCGAGTGTGAATACCCAGAATGCAGATGATAATAAGGCCGCCTCCATCAAGCCTGTCAAGCCATTCGATACGGTCATGGACAAGCCCATGGATATCATGCTCAAGCAACGAACAGTAACCGCACCTGCTGTTGAGGAGACTTCCGCGCCCAAGCCCCGCATCGTACTCACCTATCTGATCCTCAACAACTTCAAGAGTTACGCTGGCCGTCAGGAGGTCGGCCCGTTCCATGCTTCATTTTCATCCGTCGTCGGCCCCAATGGCTCGGGAAAGTCCAATGTCATCGATTCCTTGTTATTCGTTTTCGGCTTCCGTGCCAGCAAGATGCGGCAGGGCAAGATCTCGGCCTTGATTCACAACTCGGCGCAACATCCTAACTTGGAGTATTGCGAGGTCGAGGTCCACTTCCAAGAGGTCATGGACCAGGTAAGTTGTAGACGGAATCGCCGCGGTTGGTGTCTTGGCTAACAGTCTCAGCCTGGTGGCGGCCACGAGGTTGTCCCCGATTCCGCAATGATTATCTCGCGCAAGGCGTTCCGCAACAATTCGAGCAAATACTACATCAATGGCAAGGAATCCAACTTCACGACGGTGACGACGCTTCTCCGCGACCGCGGCGTCGATCTCGATCACAAGCGTTTCCTGATCCTCCAAGGCGAGGTGGAGTCGATTGCGCAGATGAAGGCAAAGGCCGCCAATGAGCACGAAGACGGCCTTCTCGAGTACCTGGAGGACATTATTGGAACTTCCAAGTACAAGTCCGCCATTGAGGAGTCTGCCACCGAAGTCGAAGCGCTGAATGAAGTCTGCATGGAAAAGAGCGGTCGCGTTCAGCATGTCGAGAAGGAAAAGCACAGCCTCGAGGACAAGAAGGACAAGGCCCTCGCCTACATCCGAGATGAAAACGAGTTGACCATGAAACAGTCCGCTCTCTACCAGCTGTTTCTACATGAGTGCAATGACAACATCTCTGTCACCGAAGAGGCTATCAGCCAAATGCAAGCCCAGCTTGACGACGAGCTCGAGAAGCACCATGGAGGCGAGCAGGTAATCAAGGACCTGGAGAAGCAGTACACCACGGGCACCAAGGACTTTGAGACGCAGGAAAAGCAGACGCAAGCCTTGGTCAAGGAAATGGCCAAGTTTGAGCAGGAACGTGTCAAGTTCGACGAGAAGCGCAAGTTCCTGGAAGACAAGAAGAAGAAGCTGGAAAAGACGATCAGCAATGCCGAGAAATCGACAGCCGACGCCGAGGAGACGATCGAGCAAGGCAATCTGGACATTGAGACACGGACCCAGGAAGTAGCAGCGCTGGAAGAACAAGTCAAGTCGGAAGAGGCCGAGCTTGCCAGTATCAGGGACAGCCTCAAAGGGAAAACGCAAGCCTTCTCTGATCAGATCGCAGCCAAGCAAAAGTCGCTGGAGCCCTGGGTGGAGAAGATCAACCAGAAGCAATCCGCGATTGCTGTGGCAGAGAGCGAAATGAACATACTCCAAGAAAAAGCCAATGCTGGTGCAGTGGCGCTCGACGAGTTGCAGGCCAAGACGACTTCTATCGAGGAGGCCAAGGCTGCCAAGGCCGAGGAATTCGAGGCTTGCCAGGCTGAAAAGGAGGAGCTACTCCAAGAGGCCAACAAGATGACCTCGGAACTGCAGGTGCTCTCAGAGCAGGAACCCAAAATGCGATCCAAAATCTCCAACGCCCGCCAAAAGGCCGACGAGGCCCGCTCGAGTCTGGCAAGCACACAGACGCGAGGAAATGTCCTGACAGCCCTCATGCGCATGAAAGAGTCGGGCCGTATCGACGGCTTCCATGGCCGACTGGGAAATCTCGGTGCCATCGACCAAAAGTATGACGTCGCTGTCTCGACGGCCTGCCCGTCGCTGGACAACTTTGTCACAGAGACGGTCGAGGCCGGCCAACAATGTATCGAGTATCTGAGGAAGAACAGCCTTGGCCGCGGCAACTTTATCTGCTTGGACAAGCTGAGAGCACGAGACTTGTCGCCCATACAGACACCCGAAGGCGCGCCCCGTCTATTCGACCTCGTCAAGGCCAAGGAGGACAAGTTCCGCCCAGGATTCTACCATGCGATGCAGGATACTCTGGTCGCCAATGACTTGGCTCAGGCCAACCGCATTGCGTACGGGGCCAAGAGATGGCGTGTCGTCACCCTCGACGGCGAGCTAATCGACAAGTCCGGAACCATGTCTGGTGGTGGCTCGACCGCGAGAAAGGGCCTCATGTCTTCCAAACTCGTCGCGGAGACAACAAAGGAGCAAGTGACTAAGCTCGAGGATGACCGTGATGCGTGGGAAACCAAGTTCAAGGAGTTTCAGGAGTACCAGCGGGAGTGCGAGGGAAGGTTGAGAGAGTTGAATGAGAAAATCCCGCAGCTCGACACAAAGATGCAAAAGATTGGCCTGGAGATTGAGAGCGCCACGCGAAACCTCGCCGACGTCCAGCGACGCATTGGGGAGGTGAGCAAGGAGCACCAGCCTTCTGCCTCGGACTCTCACCGGATCCAAGCCCTGCAGAAGGAGATCACCAAACTCAATGCCGAGATTGAGCAACTTCGCGGAGAGACCGCCAGCGTCGAGCAGGAGATCAAGGCGTTGCAAGACAAGATCATGGAGGTGGGAGGCGAGAAGCTACGAGCTCAGAGGGCCAAGGTGGATCGACTCAAAGAAGAAATCACGTCACACAGCGAAGACATGTCCAACACCGAAGTCCAGCGAGCCAAGGCGGAGAAGCAAAAGGTCAAGCTCGGCAAAGATGTGGCCAAGGCAACCAAGGAGAAGGACGCGGCCGTCAAAGACCTAGAGAAGCTCGAGAACGACATCAACAACCAGGGCGAAAAGGCCGAGGAGCTCAAAAGTCGCGCCGAGAAGGCCGAAGAGGGCCTCGCTGCGACGAAAAAGGAACTGGTGAAATTCAAGAAGGAGCTGGATGAGAAGACGTCCGAGCTGAATGAGAGTCGTGCCGTCGAGATTGAGATGCGCAACAAGCTAGAGGAGAACCACAAGGCGCTTGCCGAAAACCAGAAAAGACTGCGCTACTGGGATGAGAAGCTTTCCAAGCTTGCTCTGCAAAACGTGGAAGATCTCGTTGGCGAACCGACCCCCTCGGCCCCCGCGCCCGTCGAGGATGATGAGGCAACGCGTAACGAAGCTGCCTCGACAACTGAGCAAGACGTTGACATGACCGAGGCCTCGAACGAGGAGGATGTTGATATGACGGACGCCCCGTCGGAGCAAGAGGAAGCAAAGGCGCAACCCACCAGCCAGCCACACGAACTGCCCAGGTACACCCCAGACGAACTTGCTGGCATGAGCAAGGAGACGCTCAAGGGGGAGATTGCGGCGCTGGAGGAAAAGACGCAGAATGTCAACGTGGATCTCGGCGTCCTGGCCGAGTACCGCCGCAGAGTCGAGGAGTACGCCGCCCGTTCGTCCGACCTCCAGTCGGCTATCGGCCAGCGCGACACGGCTAAGAAGCGATGCGATGACCTCCGCCGGTTGCGGCTGGAAGGCTTCATGGAAGGCTTCAGCGCCATTTCGCTCCGCCTCAAGGAAATGTACCAGATGATAACCATGGGCGGCAACGCCGAGCTGGAACTGGTGGACAGCCTCGACCCATTTAGCGAGGGCATCCTGTTCAGCGTCATGCCGCCGAAGAAGAGCTGGAAGAACATAGGCAACCTGTCTGGCGGAGAGAAGACGTTGAGCAGCCTGGCCCTCGTGTTTGCGTTGCACCACTACAAGCCCACGCCGCTGTACGTCATGGACGAGATCGACGCTGCCCTGGACTTCAGAAATGTGAGTAGCCCCTCCCGCCTTCGGCAGACTCTTGGAGTGTCTGCTGATGCTGATTGTTTCCAGGTCTCCATCGTTGCCAACTACATCAAGGAACGGACAAAGAACGCCCAATTCGTCGTCATTTCACTACGCAACAATATGTTTGAGCTTGCCGCGCGCCTTGTCGGCGTGTACAAGGTCAACCACATGACGAAGAGCGTGACGATTGAGAATAAGGACTATATCTCGCGGGCTCAGCCGACGCAACGGGCGGCTGGCCCCGGGCAGACAACGACGCTACCTCTGAGGTGAAGCGAGCATGGCTGATTTGTTGCGGAAAGCTGTACAGGATGAGTTTTGGCCGGAACTGGTCTTGGCCGTTGATAGATGGTTTGATGATTCATGATGGGTGGCGGCGATTCGAGATTTCGCATGTATCTTCTAGTCTTTGGATGCATAATGAGAACGGAATAGGCTTCAGGTCGGCTGCGTGGTGCTGGCAAACCGATGTTGGTGCTCCCCCGGGCCCAAGCGACTTGCACGCTTAAGCCCCTGAGACCTCGGCACGCGAGAGGCAGCAGCCTCGCAGCCGGATCGCTTCAGCCCCATTCACGCTGGCTGAGTCCGTCAGTGCGTTTCGTGTCGTCTTTACTGCAAGCTGTCAGGAACGGTTTCGTGAGTTCCTCGCCCAGATCCGGCGCCCGCTTGATCCTCCCATGTCGCGGGGCATGGCCGTGCAGGGGTGAACAACGCCGACTCTCTTTTGGACTCGGCCAAGCTCTGCGTCAAGCACGTTTACGACCTAGACAAGGGCGTTGTGGCGGAGCCCTTAATGTGTCGGCTGACCTGTGTGCGTGCTGTGGTAGCACCGTGGGCCTACGTAGGCTATCGAGCTTCGGGAATTGTCGACTCGTGGTGGTACAGACATGGAAAAGAAGAAGTGGGTGACGCGTGGACAGGGAAAGGCCCGGCATGTGGATGGGAGGCAGGTGAGGCGCCCTGGAGAGTTCAGCTTGGATGGAGCGCCTTGGTCGCCTCTTGGTCCGCCAAGAGCCTCGCGCCATGGGAGGGGGACTGAAGGGTTGAGACAGACGACGCTCTGCCTTTTCTCAGGTGCGGGAGACGACGGTATCACAGACTCGGCGAGGCAGCACGGGGAGGCGTTCGACCTGCTTCTCGAGCCTGGAAGCCAGCATTGGGAGTCGATAACGAGCGAGCCGGCGAACGAGCCATGACGCCCTCGACGAGCGAGGCGGCTGCCTCGGCTGTCTGCCGCCACTGGGCCTGTACTCTAACAGGCGACGTCCCACGACACGGCAGCTACAGAGCCGAGAGAGCCTCTACGGACAAGACGGTCTTCATTATAAAAGGGGCCTCAAGTCCACCGTTCGCGTGAAGGGATCCCTTCTTCCAAAGACGTTTCTGGGAGTTGGTTTCTATCTTCGCCTTTCTCCCGTTCTTTGCCTTTTCGCTCTTTACCTACCATTCATACATTCATTGATGGTTTTCTTTACCAAGACGCTTTCAACAATGCGTGCTCTTGCCTTCATCCTCGTCGGGCTCTACGGAGCG
Source organism: Hirsutella rhossiliensis (assembly GCF_020360975.1). Lineage (NCBI taxonomy): Eukaryota > Fungi > Ascomycota > Sordariomycetes > Hypocreales > Ophiocordycipitaceae > Hirsutella > Hirsutella rhossiliensis. The sequence goes on along the minus strand of NW_025408682.1, from coordinate 701,633 downwards.
CTCGCCCTGCCTGCCACCCATGGCGACAATGTCTTGTGCACCAGCGACGCGCTCTTTACCTCGCTGTCCCGCGACGGACGGTCCTTCTGTTCCAGCGTGCTCGAAGGCCGCTGCCATCAGGAGGCGACGCCGACGCAGTATGCGACGTATGACCCGACCGTCATCTCTCAGCATGTAAGTTGCTGCCATGTCTGCTTCGTTGCTGGAGCTTTGAGAAAGGGAGAGGGTGCGTTCCAGAGAAGCTGATTCGGCGGCAGTGCAAATGTGTCATGACGACGGACACGTGCAAGGAGAGTGCCACGCCTACGGGCCTGTCGAGCCATGACGGGGCAGATGTGACATCAGTGACAGTGACAAAGGACGGCTCGCTTGTCACGGTGACTGTCACGCATACCCAGACGTCCACGACAGAGGGTGGCGGCGATTCGGAGTCAGGGGGGCAATCGACCACCCGACCCATTACCAGCAGCGATCCAACTTTTGGCACAACCGCCACCCCGGACTCGACCTCGAGCGGCAGTGATGACGGTGCGCCCGGTCGTGCCAGCCCTCCTTCCTCGTCTAGCGGCTCGTCGAGGGTCGGCACGGGAACAAGCGACGCGACAAGTAGCTCCCAGGACCCGAATATAGGTGATACCACTCGCGACAGCAGCACAGCGACCACAACTGACCCACGGTCTGGCTCGTCTCCCTCATCTGGCGTACCGGAGCAGACGGGGTCATCGTCCGAGCCCCGGCAGTCAAGCTCCTCTGGGTCGGCGCAGACGGACTCCCTCTCTTCGAGCACCGAAAGTGGCCGTTGGAACGCTTCCAGCACCTCGCTCGGGCTGTCCTCCACGGGCTCGCCTGGTACCGCCACCTCCGATTCTTCGTCTTCCGGCCAGTCGTCGGGCTCTAATGATGGTGGTCCGGAAACGACAAGGTCCGACGATACCCCGGAGTCTTCGACCACTGCCACGCTTGGTAGTTCAAACACCACAGCTCCCCCCTTGTCTTCCGAGACCGGGTCAACAAGGTCGGCCACATCTCAGGCAGACCTGACCTCCGGCCCCGGCTCTTCGCCATCATCTTCTGGGGCCTCGTCACCCGGCTCGGCATCTCTTTCTGTGATCATCCCCACGCTGCTTCCCAACACGACGACGGCGGCGGCAAACACGAGCAATACCGCCAGCTCCGGGATCACGACGACGCTGCCCCCCACAGCCAACACGACTTCGACGGCCACGGGGCCGCAGCAGACGCTCCCCGCCGCCAACTTCACGCAGGTGACGCGGACGGGCGCCGTCGCCGAGGAGACATGCTACCACCTGCCGCAGGATCCGCTGCACGGGCGTACGCGGCGAGCAATGCTCCGCAACGACGAGCTGCGCGAGCACAACTACACGATCCCCTTCCCGTACATCGAGTCGGTCGACTTTGACGAGGACGGCGTCGACCCGCTGTTCCTGACCCTGCGCGACGCCGCCCGCGGCACGCACTATATTGACGTCTCGAGCCGCAGCCAGCTGTCGATTGTCGACTCGCTCGGGAACGCCATGACGCTTGACGGGCGCGGCGTCCACTTCTCGACAAACAGCTGCCGCTACGACGTGTCCATGACCATCGACGGCCTGTACGCCCAGCTGGCCACGCTCTCGGGCCAGGTTTGCTCCAAGGGCCGACTGCTGCTGCTCGAGCAGCGCATGGACAACACGGCCTTTCGGCAGGCTGTGAATCTGCGCGACCAGTGCGGCAACCCGGTCGACCGGGCCGTCCGCAAGTACCCGCTGCTCAAGGTTGGCGACAGCGAGTGCAGCGACGTCGGCGTCAGCGACGACGACGCCACCAAGGGCCGCTGGCTCTTTGAGTGCGCCTTTCCGGGGTCCGAGTCGGGCGCCATGCGCTGCCAGCGGGCCGTCGCCACCGACATTGTCAAGTTCCTCTTCGTGGCGCCCTTTGGCGGCTCGTGTCCCGACCTGTCGACCGTCATCACCACGCTCGAGGCCACCAGCCAGGACTTTCTCACGCCGGCGTCGCTGCGCACCGAGCTCTACGACAAGGGCCTCAACGAGACGCAGCGCGGCGAGGCCGACCTGGCCGTCATGTACTATGAGCAGTTGTGGGAGATTCTCAAGCAGGCCTTTTCCAAGACGCGCACCAAGCCGCCCGGCGTCGCCGGCGCCATCCAGCAGTACGTCGACACGTACTCGTCGTTTGGCAGCTTCGAGAACGACCTGTGCCGCGACCTGCACGCCCCGGACCCGCCCCTCAACGTGAGCCTCCGCGCCGGCGCCGCGTACCTGCCGGTCGTCGCCGTCCTCTCGGCCCCGCCGCCGCGCCCGCCGCGGGCCCTCAACCTCACTATCCAGGACCAAGCCAAGGTGGCCTGCTGCCCGCGCGGCAGCGTCTCCAACTACGGCCAGACAACGGCGGGCAACAACGGCTCCTGCACGTACCCTGACAGCGCCCTCATCGCCAACTCGGGCTGCGTCTGCGGCCGCACTGCCGCCGGCGCCTCGGTCGCGTTCGAGTACTCCGAGTGCGAGAACTTTGTTGCCCGCTGCGCCACCGACGCCGACTGCGCGACCGAGGGCCATCCGGGCTTCCTGTGCCTGACGGGCAGTTGCTGCGGAGGCGGCGTCTGCATCGATCCCTACGAGTGCTCCCGCAACGGGACAGGCTTGCTCGGCTAGCTGGCCGTGTAAATGTCCAAGGGTGTAAACGGTAGCGGTCGTGGTGAATGCTAACCTGCGGCAGGGCCTCACGAATGTGGTAGAGGGGTTTCGTGAAGGCCGATATTCTAATGGACTGAGATTGCTCCTTTCTTTCCTGTCCAATTGATGACATGGTGCACGATGGGGAACATTAAGTAAAAATTGCGAGCTTTTACGGACTCGAGGCCCTGGCAGTTCGTGTTTCCCTGAGCAGCTAGTAAACTTGTTAGCATCAATTTATAAGGATTTGCTGTGCCTTTCGAACTTCCCCTGGTGTGCTTGGGCAATACTGTGATGCTGCAATCGCTCGAAGTGGGTTGGTGATTTATAACTGCTCTGCAGGGCCTCACGCCTTCACATCATGGCACTCTACAACACAAAACCGTAATTCGCGAGATCAACGACAAGATGCAGTCCGATTGATGTGCAACCACCTAGATACTCAATACCCATGATTCATCTAATCCCGTTTTGCATGAAGACGTAAACGCAACCGGACTCCATCCCCATCGTCCCGCCCGTCTAGGCCTTAGGGGTCGTGGGCACAATCTTCTTGCCGTCCTTGTTGTAGCGGACACGCGGCGGGGGGGCGCGGTTGCGGCGGCCCACGCGCGATCGGACACTGCGAAACGTTGTTAGTAAATAGTCTTCCACGTACCGGGCACTTGAGACGATCAGAGATCGCAGCATAGGAGTGTATCCATAGTACGACCCAAGGCTCATCCGAAGCACATACGCCGCGAGGGCGCAGTTGTCACACTCCTAGCGAGGACAACGTACCGGACAATCTTGCCATGAATGGCGCAAGAGACGCAGTACTGCAGCTTCAGGTACATCTTGGGGACGGTATACTCCGCGAAGACGGAGGCATCCGAGATGTCGCCTACAAACATGTTGTTAGCCTCGGTGCTTGCCAGGTCGGTCGCCGGACCAGATCATGAGATGACGGCCCGAGCAGGTCGGGGCGCAAGGCCAGTCTGGGGAGGAGACGTACGAATGGCAGCAGACTCAACCATGTTGCGGATGGTGAAGCGTTTGATGGCCTTGTCCTTGGGCGTGCATCGCGAGCAGTTGCTGCAGCGGATGGGCTTGGTGTGGCCGCGGCCCTTCTTGTTGCGGCCGCTGTGGGAGACTGTTAGCTGTCAATCCATGACAAGATGAGTGGTCATCGGCGCCCGCGACCCTCTGCGGCGGGAGCTTGTAGAGATGCCTCGACCAAGGCGGCGTGACTGGAGAAGAAGAATCGTACTTGTTCTTTCTTTTCTTGACCATCTTGGCGGTTATCTGTAGCTGATCGTTAATCGCAATCCAGCACACAGACAAAATCAACGAGGTCGGAGGGACGTACTGGAAATCGACGCTGCTGGGAGAAGGAAGAGGGTGCGTTCGGTCGCGAGAGGCAGTCCGCGATTTGAACCAAAGGGCCCCACACCACGGCAAAATCAGCAACGCCCAGGGCAGACTATGTGAAAACCCTAGGTCAGGTGACCCCACCTTCGCCTGCACCGACCGGAAATTTCTCAGCGCGCCGCCATTCCGCCCAACCTGCCTTTTTTCCCTCCATCGTCAACATCTGAGGATTGCTTAGGACGGCAATAGTCTATTGTCGAGGTACGTCTGAAAGATGTTGCGTTTCCTGTCTTGTCCCCTCGCGATGGCAATGTCGTCGTCGAGGCACCCCTCTTGAGGCTTCTTCCACGCCACGCTTCGCGACAGCCGCCGGGGACACTCTTGGTGCCTCTCCATCGCAGCATGGCCATGCGATCAAATCTCTCGCCCCGTCGCTTCAGTGTGTCTAACCCTCAACGCTAGGCAAGATGCAGATTTTCGTCAAGACCCTCACGGGGAAGACGATCACCCTTGAGGTGGAGTCTTCCGATACCATCGACAACGTCAAGTCCAAGATCCAGGACAAGGAGGGCATCCCCCCCGACCAGCAGCGCCTCATCTTTGCCGGCAAGCAGCTTGAGGATGGCCGCACCCTGAGCGACTACAACATCCAGAAGGAGAGCACCCTGCATCTCGTGCTGCGCCTCCGTGGTGGCGGCAAGAAGCGCAAGAAGAAGGTTTACACGACTCCCAAGAAGATCAAGCACAAGCGCAAGAAGACCAAGCTGGCTGTGCTCAAGTACTACAAGGTGGACAAGGATGGCAACATTGAGCGGTTGCGACGAGAGTGCCCCAGCGACACTGTGAGTCACCATGGCCTCTTCTCCTGGCAACCCTATCGCTAACTTGTTCTTCTCTTGCAGTGCGGTGCCGGCGTCTTCATGGCCTCCATGCCCGACCGCCAGTACTGCGGCCGGTGCCACCTGACCTACGTCTTTGACAAGCAATAACTGCATGAAATGGAACTGGTGCTTGGGAACAGGTTGTAGTTACACGGCTAGATAACCACGGATTGCAACAAAATTGGCGTTGGTGTGGCACAGAGCACCGGTGGCTTCTGATGACGAACGCCTGACTGGAATCACTCTTGATGATACCGATGCTTGAAGATGGGGACTGTCTACGTGGAGCCAATGTTAAGGCTTGCTTTCGTGCTCCAGCAACACTGTGCCTTTAGTTCTAACATCTGTGGTTGACGAATGACAGCAGAAGCACACGCACTCATTGTCAGGCGGACGCGAGCCGTGACCCAACTTCAAAATGTTTAAGCAATGGACCGCGCCTGGATATAAAGGCTACTTTTGTCTCATCGGGTGGAGAATCGAGCAACCTCGGTCGGGGCAATGAAGAATATCTTGGGACTGACTTTACATGGTATTGAGCCTGAATGCAAGCTGGTTGCTTGTGGGACAGTTCCTCCCCCAAACCCCCCTTCCCTCCCCCGCCCAGAGGCACACTCTTGAAGCACAAAGAACAAGGCTCATTGCTCGCCATCACATATCACGTCTTCATGTAGCCGTGTCATAGCCTTGATCTCTGCCGCAATTGTGTCCCGGGCTCCAAAAATACACACATTCAATGTCAGAAAATGAAAGCCTAATGCCCTTGTAACGCCGCAGCCCGGTCCTGCCAACTCCACTCAAGCAAATGCCCTTCCTCTTCCACTCACTACCCGAGCAAGGTGGTAATTTTGCGACAGGTATTGTTCATCCAGCACCAGGCGACCGACCCCCCGCAGAGTCCTCAAAAATTCCCCAGTAGCTTCGGCGCCAGCTCACCATGAGCCTTCCATCCGCTTGGCCGCCTCTTCCCTCAAACGCCAATTCTCGGTTCCCTGCCACAGCATGGCGAGGTATTGGCTTTCTTGCCGTTTCTCAATGGCCTTGTCCTCCCCCTTGCGCGATGCAAGGGGTTTTGTTCGAAGGGAAAGCATCGCGACGCACTCTGACGCCCTATTCATCGTTGGCCGACTTCGACTTTCTCTTCTTCTTCTTTTTCTTCTCGGAATCGTCAGCGTCGTCAGCGATCGCCTCGTCGTCGTGCTTGCGCTTCTTGTCTTTTGATTTTTCCTTTTTTTCTTTCTTCTCCTTCTTCTCCTTCTTGGACTTCTTGGCAGAAGACGGCTCAGGGGCGTCTGCCATCTCATCATCACTATCTTGCCCAGCAGCATCCCTGATAGGAGCAAGGACTCCCTTCTGTAAATAAAAAAGTTAGTCGTCTTCGGACGTAGCATGATGTTGCATACATACAATAATGTCCGCGTTCTTCGCAGGCTTCTTGCCCGTGGCGTAAAACTCTAGGCGATCGTTGACCTGACCCTTGAATGCGTCGCCAAAGCGCGTTGAAGGCTCAGTTGAGAAGTTGTCAATGCGGCAGGCCATGCTGCACTTATTGGCCACATATCTCGAGATGCGGCCCTTGTCGCGAGGAGCAGCTCTGCCAATGAAGCTACTGTGGTAGATGATGCCGTACTTAGGGGTGTTGCTCTTGCTCTTGAGGGCGCGGAACAAGGCTTTCTCGGCACCCATGATCTGCAGGGTCGAGGCTGGGCTCTTGGCCAGACTATTGAGCGAGCCGGCCTGCGAGATCAGGCGGGCGCCGACAGTGGTGCCAATGAGGGCCTGCAGGTTGGGGGCGACGGAAGACATCTTCTGGTCGAGGTAGCTGGAAGTCATACGCCGGTTCTCAGCCTGCTTGACGACGTTGCGGGTGAGGCCCGTCATGATCTGGAGATCCTCGTCGGAGACGTCGGTGCCCATGGAGACCTTGGCCGCATCGATGATGGCCTGCGCCTTGTTGCCATCTTCGCCAACAATGGCGGCAATCTCATCGAGTCTGTCGTCGGACAATGTCTTCTTGTTGCCAATCACCAGGACGAGCTTGGCGTAGGTGAGGTTGTCGGAAACAATCTTGACGAGCTCGGGAAAGTGCCAGCCGTACCATTCCCTGACGCGCATGAGGAACTGGTTTAGGCTCTTGTCCTGGGTGTCAATGATGGCGCTGGCCTGGATGATGTGGTTGTCATTTCGAGTGGCACTGAACTTGACCTTGGCGCGCGAGTAGGCATGGGCCATGCCCAGGCACGCCTTCGCGATGTCGCCGGGCATGAGGTTCTCGATGAGCTTCTCGGCATGTAGGCGGATGCCGCGGATGATATCGGCCACGATTTCGGACGTGTCGGCCGTCTCGCACTCGAGCCCTGGGAACTCGGCCTTGATGGCGCCGGCGAGATTCTTTTCCGAGACGCCCAACACCACCTTGGTCTTCTTGCCGCTCGTCTTGGGGAGGTTGAGTTCGAGCACAGATCTGAGGAAATCGGTGCAGATGCCTTCGGAAACCTCATTGATGTTGTGGATGGCGTCGGCGTGACCGCTGCGTGTCCCCAGCTGGTCAGTTTACTCTGGATGGGAGGACTCGACAACATACTCAAAGGGGCTGAAGTTGACGAGCTTGACCATCTTGCCAAACTTGGAAAGATCGGTCGCGGCCTGCTGGACCTCCTTCAACTTGAGGCCCAGCGCATCGGCCTGATGCACCACCTTGAAGACGGCATAGCCGACCGGGGCCTCGAAGAGGGCGTAGTCGATGTGCGACATGATGTCCGCCAAAAGCCGTGATTGCAGCGAAGCACTGATTGAATTGACGCACAGGGCGTTCGAGGCTAGATGCTGCGTCGGGCTCAATGGGGCGCTCTCGCAGCGATTGTCGGTCACTTCAATAGCGCGAGGAATTTTCGGTGATGATTTTTTTCGCGGCGACGAAATTTTTCCAACGGGCTACAATTCGGGAGCTTCGTGCACGGACCAGCGGGGCTCAAAAGAGGGACAGCGCAAGGCCGGATAACCAGGGTCACGTGCCCTTCCCAAGCCACAAGCTCATGGGGTGATTGGTGGACTTGCAACTCGAGACGTGCAAGAACAAACAAAACCCTGGAAATAAACAATTGCAATCTGCACGACCCTGCGCATCCAACACTCGCTCAAGGACCACCATGAAAACTGACTTGCGGGTCCTCGTCAATCGTCTGTCATGCCTCGCTCCGCCTCTTGCTTCCGGCACGGCCGTTCACTGACCCGGGAAGCCGTTTCGGAGATTGTCATACTTGGTGTCCGGGTACTCGATGTGATTCTCCTGCCTCAACAGCATCTGCGAGCCTCCGAGACTCGCGACAGCCGTCCCGATCAGGCTCTCCGAACCGGCCTTGTCGGCGCTGCTCTCCCACCACATGGCGCCGCCGAGGCCCCTCTGCTTGACAAAGTCGGCCTTGGCCGTGGTCAACTGTGGCGTGTCGTAGCTCACGAATCGCCGCTGGCGTTGGTCATAGCAAAAGGCCGCGCCGATATTGCCGTCGTAGCATACATCGGCGCCCTCGAGTGGCAGCTTCTTGTAGTCGTACACACCGCGCTCCCACGTACCATCGCCGACTCCCTGGTAAGGTTTGCCGGGACCGTCCGTATTCTCAAATGCACGCCCGTACAGAGGCATCCCGAGGACAATCTTGGAGGGCACGACACCTTGGCTGACGTAATAGTCGACGGCTGCAGCACTCGAGAAGGGTGTACAGGGGGGATTGTCGCAGCTCGGGAACAGGTTTGCCTGGTGGCCGCTAAGGGAATCCCAAGAGCCCGCATAGTCGTAGGCCATCAGGTTCCAGAAGTCCAGCAACTTGTCCATGGCACTAATGTTCATCTTTTGGTAGTTTTGGGCTCCAGCCGGGCAGGCCACCGTCAACTCGAAGCGTCGGCAGTTTCCCAGCTTGTACGCATAAGCATCTAGCTCGCTGCGGACGGTAGCAAGAAGCTGCACCAGATGATCTGCTTCCGCTGGGTCCTGAGGGTATTCCCAGTCAATGTCTATGCCGTCGAAGCCAAGGTTCTTGAGCAGCTCGAGGCTGCTTTTGGCAAAGGTATCGCGGCCCTGCGAAGTGCTGGCGGGGTTCTTGAAATTGGAGCTGTAAGTCCATCCGCCAATGGAAAGGAGAACCTTGAGGTTGCGGTTGCGCTTCTTGAGGAGGTTGAGCTGCTTGAGACAACCGTAGAGGTTAGTGCCATTGTCGTTCCACGAGTCGCCTTCCCAGTGGATGTCTGTGTCGGCCCAAGTGTCGGTCAGATGCCTGCAAGAAAGAGCTTGATGAGCCCTGTCATCCATCGAGTCGGGTTTCTGCAAACTTACACCTCGCCGGTGTCGCTACGGACATTGGCGAACGCGTAGAGAATATGAGTCAGATTCTCCACGGGAAGGTCCTGGGGACGATGCTTCCGAGCATAGATGGCCCTTTAGGTGGCGTTGTCAGTCTTTGCAGTACTCGAAGTAATGGGCAATGCAGTGGACTCACCAGTTGACGAAGTAGGCCACGGATCGATAGCCGGTCTCAGATCCTCGGTCCATACTTGTGTCGGTGACCTTGGTGATGCGAAGAAGGATTGAAACGACCAAGACGAGGAGGCACGCAGGGCCGACAAAAGAAAAGTGGCTGGTGAGAGCGAATCGCGGCACTGCGGATGTGTGTTGGGAGGGCGTTCTAGCTCTCGTCGGCGGGCGAGTCGGGCTGGTGAAGCGGGAGAGGGAACGGGAGTCGAGGTTGTAGGAAGAGAGTCGAGGAGCAGGCCAGGCGGTGGGAGCTCTATCGGCCCTTCTTCATCCAGGTGCTTGAACGAGTGCTTGGATACTAGTAATTAATCAGTTGCTGGACCAAGCTTCAGCCACCGAAGCCTTGTCAAATGACAGGGGTGAAGACAAATTAACTCACTGCATGGACGAGTATGGCTTGGAAGTTGCTAAGATGCTGCTATGATAGAGGGAGGGAGATGGCAGGTCCAAGGTGTCCTGGGCAGCCGTTGCGTCGGCGGATGCTGGAGGAGTGCTCGCAGCAGATGGCGTGCCGCTTGAGTCCACTAGGATCAGGCCTGCAGCGGGGCCGTTCAGCGCCGCTCATCAAGACAGTGCACTCGCCAGCGCCTGCACTGTCTCGAAACGCCCGATGAGGTCATCGCGGTGGAGCGCCAACACGTGCTTTTTTTTGGGAAACCTTCACAGGAAGAAGGAACAAGCTGGCGGAGGAAACCCGGAAGCCTGGCTGGTCGGCAAGTACCAAGTGGTCAGGCAGCATTTAGGTATCCAATGAAGTGAAGTCTTCGGCGTAGGAACTCCGTCCGACAATAAATAATAACAGAACTCTTCATGTTTTGTTGATTACAGGGCCTGCTCCTTCCATCACTCCGGGCCTCCAGCCGGAGTTTGCCGATCGTCGCCGACCCAAACCCCATCATCTCTCCCGGGCTTAACCATGACAAAAGCAACCCGTTTCGCCACCCAAGGCGGGTTTCCAGCCCGAGTCTGGCCGCTCCGGACGTGGGGCTGGCTCCCTCGACCCGGTTTCTCGGCCCCGCGCTCCCGGGGAGCGCTAGACGCTACCGCGAGCTCTTGCATTCTCCCCAGCTCCGTCGCTCCACACAAATGGCAGGTGGAGAAGCTGCTCCGATCTGTTGGCGGCACCATACGCCCGCGCGGCTGGTGATTCTCGGTGCTGATTTCGCGCCTATTGTCACGCGAACCGACTTTCCCATCCAATTTCACATTCAAATCAGAACCGTGCTTTGCTGAGACAAAGAGACACTTCCCGCCCGGCCTTGGAAATGCATACGGCAGGGTCATGCAAACCTCCGAATCCAGGGTACTTGTCAAAGATTGGAATGCATTCGTTCGCCAACCTACAGAGAAGTAATTCCAGGAAACTTGCAGAAGCTTCAAAGGGGCAGTCATACGGCCGCCGCAGTCTCTCACAGCCTACGGCATCTCGTGACGTCACGGTTTACACACAACCCTCTGTATCAAGGGTTGTATCGCCCCGTGCCCGGCCAAGAAGACGACAAGACGCCAGACCACAGCATACCTGCTTGCCCAGATAGAGCCAGGCGAAACCGTGAGGCATAGACACTGCCGCCTCCCACTGCCCAGGAACTCCCACGATGACGAGGGTGATATTGACTTTGAGCTCGAAGACGTGAGGGAGAAACCATCTGATGATTCAGAGAGCGCCGTAACCACATTACGGAGCGAGCTTCACCGGGGATTGTATTGTTGTATTCCTATAAGCCGGGGCATGTATGTCACGAGCTTGTTCAATTGCCTCACTCAACATCATTGCCTAACAACCCCACGTTTAACGGCTTTACAAGTGATACATCTATGTTGTCGGGACTACTACGAAACCGTGAAGTCGCTATGCGCCCGGGGCGCGGAAAAATAGGGTCTACCGTCAGCCATTGTCTCAGCCAGGACTTAAGGGTCCGATGATGAAAACCAAGGGCTGCGAACTAGAGCCTTCGAAAAAGGAGGAAGACAATGAGTCAACTCGGTAGATAAACTCCACGAGATGGCTAGAGATGCACTGTGTTGACCTACGTGATGGTTTGCTGAATTGTTCATCAGAGATATAATCCCTTACACATTCGTGTGGATGGCAGATGAGCGTAGGCACCAACCCACCTACCTGTCTCGGTCGTCATTACTCTCTTTTTTCTTGCAGCTCTCTGAAAGCCAAAGAGCGGGGGAGGCAGGCAGGAATTCCAGGATCTAATTCTTTTGTGCTCATGCGCTTGTCTCATTCGGTGTCAATGTCCGGCGCACTTAGCTCCGCGATATTCTTCCCGAGTGTAGTTTGTCGCCCAGAGTATCAAAACTACCTACAGAAGAAAGTGATATCAGTAGAAGATCGTTGATAGGTCCAAGTGAAGAAATTAGATCAATCAACGAAATATACACAAGACTCGTTCTCTATACCGCTTGAGATTTTTTTCACTCTACGATACCTTTCTACTTGCATAATGGAATGACTGCCCGTGCTGCGTAAGGAAGAAAAAGATGATGCCGAGCAGTCTGCTCAGGAGCTGTCCCTTTGTTGGTATCCAACTGAGCTCTGGACCTGTGAAAACTTCGTCGTGGTGAATGAACCGGAACGGCAGGTCTTCCCTCATTTCGGCACGAGCATATGTCTATTAACCCAATGTTAGTGCCCAAAGTAGAGATCGCCGACTGGGAGGAGACAGGAGAAAAGCGGAGAAACACCTCGTTCCTGAACGCAATACTAAGAGCTCAGCAAAAGGTAGAATGAATTACCCCCAAGCTGACTTCCACGTGGCATGGTCGCCGACTGCTTAGCTGAAATGTACTTACGCTTTTGGCATCACTGCCGTGCCCTTGTAACCAAAAACTGTCTTTACTTTTCGGCAGTGCATCTCTCTACGGAGTGGCCTTATAAATGTATCATTCCTGAACCAGTGATATATAATCCATTGCATTGCGTCCGCCTCCTACTGATGTTCTAACTCGAGCCCGTCCTGCGTCTACTTTATAAACAGGATCAAGCTTCCGCTGCAATCTCAAAAAATGAGAGCTCAAATTCTGTCTCTATTCGTCGTTCTGTCCGCATTGTTGAACAGTGCATATGCATCTGAGCAGAAGAAACCGACCTTCAACCCTTTCGATAGGCGGTTTTTCGAGTTCAGGGCTGCGCGTCCAAGTGACTGTAGGATACCTTCTATTTAAGCTTAATCTTGCGAAAGTTTTACTAACTGATCCCTGAAGCTCGCGGCCCTTGCCCGGCCCTTAATGCGCTAGCCAATCACGGTTTCCTACCCCGTGATGGCAGAGACATTGGTCTTATTAAGATGCTACTGGGAACCTTCCTCGGCTTCGGTCTCGATCCAGTGGCTACAATTTTCATCTGGGGCCCAGCATTGGTGGCCTCGCATAATCCGCTTACCCTCCAGTTGGATCTAGAGGATCTCTCAAAGCACAATCTCTTGATTGAGCATGACTGTAGTTACTCAAGAGAGGACTACGTAATAGGCGACAACAACAATTTCAACCCCCGTGTTTGGGCCGTTGCTCGCGCCGAGTTAAGGAAACATACTATTCTCTCACCTATCAGTCTGGGTAGGGCCAAGTCAGCGCGAATTCGGGATGCGAGGAGGCGTAATCCACGCACAGTGTGGGGACCAAGGGCGGCGGGATTCAGCCTCATGGAAACTGGCACATTGCTCGGCATGGCCGCTGGTTTCCCAAAATATGAATGGGTTAGATGCATCTTCGAAGAGGAGAGACTTCCTACACACCTGGGATGGAGGGCAATTCCCCTGCTCGATAACGGCATCGCCATCTTGACTTTTGGAATAGCATCACTTCTCGCAGATCCCGACCTTCTCCAAAATGTGGGGAGCGTCGTCCTCGACACGCCTGCGGTGAGTTCGGAAAAAGCACCTCCACCGTTGAACGTCGAGTTGTGTTCTGACTTGTTTATAGGATATATTTGGAACAATCTGGCCACCACAAAGACGTCACATTATGCCAAAATTGCGAGGACTCATAACAGAACTCGGTTTCAATGCAACAGGCGTGGATGAGATGAGCAGGTTTGCAAATATAACCTTCGATTGAGTCTTTGCACTACCAGTGCAGGTAGATTCATGAGGGCAACTCGTTCTCATAGTGGTTGACGACGTGCTGATGGTGGATGGCCGGTACAATGATGAGCGCAGGCTTTGTGGCAAGGAGCTTTGGTCAAGATGGGCTCATCGTGCTGTTTATTCGCTGATGATGACCGGGGAGGAATACGGCTGACGCTGGATCTTAATGGCGCGGTTTCTCATTCACTGACCTGCGAACGCTAGATTTGAACCCATTAGCTGGCCCTTCGCAGTGTTATGTAGTTAAGGCATGAATGTGCTTCTCGTCAGTTTCAGCTCTTTTGCCAGTCATGCTGTGAGGCTCCCAATGTCATGGTATGGCCCCTGGCGGCGCCTCGCCCTCTTTGCTGTCTCGAACTGTTCCCTCAATGCGAGCGGTAAGAAAGTGTACAGCGAAGCTTACCGGAAGATAGATGTGCAGTCCAAAAATGTACGGAAAGGGGCGACCCCCTGAGCTTTTACACAGAGGAAGCCGAGAAGTTCAAGTTCAGAACGTGGTGCTAAGTGCCTAGGTCGCGATTTGCAGCCCTTGCAAATCGCCTACTCCATAGGCAGGTCCCATGTTCAGCGCTCATTAATCGAAAACCGTCAAATTTGGTCAAGAATAGAAGAAGCAATGCTGAAAAAAGCCATAATGTATTCTAATCCCTTATAACAAGCTCCTGGCCCACCGCTCCATCCATTCTGGCTGTATGCACTCCGTCCCGCGCAGAGAGTCACTCATCTTGACAGCGGCTTCTGTGCTCCAGACTGGCCTATCGACTACCCCGTTCTCAAGAGCTTGCTCGAAAAAGTCGAGAAGCTTCAGCGCTGGGTTGTGACTGTCGATATCCTCATCATGGTCTTCCAAGCGGGCGGCGCTGTTGCGCAATCGCTCAACCCACTCAGCAGGGGTGACAGGAGTAATCTTCGAACTGCTTGATGCTGAGCTGTGCCCCTCAAGCGCGTGGACGACACTAGGCAGGAGCTTCGTCCAGGTAGTGGTATGGGGATTTATTGCGTGATAAACTTCAAACTTGAACTGTGAGCTCCGACCGACGTTCATCGAGATATCTATCACGACATTGGCCAATATGTCTATCGGGATCCAATCGATATTGTGGTTAGCTCCAAGATGGTTCGGAATAGCCTCCAGGTATCTTGAGCTGAGTACCAAGCGCGGAAGCCAGTCGCGACTATTCCACAATCCTGGGGAATAGGCTGCACCCGACACCTGACCAACACGAACCACGCCTGCTTTGACACCAAGTCGCTGAGATGCTTCGAATAAGACATGTTCGGCGACAAACTTGCTCTCTCCATAGCACGATGCTGGGACCTCCAGGCTCTCAATGAGTGTTTCGGGTATGACCTGGGACTGCAGGTCCATGACAGCGCTGATAGACGACACAAAGACTAGTGGTGGCGAATGCTTCGCCGCTTTGCAAAACTGCACAATGTTGACAACACCATCAAGCGAAGGCCTGAACGCCGACAGAGGAATATTGAAGTCAACCGGCCAAGCATTATGAATGACCAGCGTTACCTCTCGCAGCAGCTCTCGAAAGGTTTCGTCCGGAAGACCCCAGGTTTTGTCCGCCGCAAAGTCAGCAGCCAGAAACTTGACACGCTCAGGGGGGAATTTTGTGGTTAAGGCCTTGTTTCGCCGCTTATTGCGAGCTATCTGGACTTCCAATGCATTCGTGGATCGATTCATGCAGAGAATCTTCGGTGACGAAGGGTGTTTCAAGAGCTGATCTAGGACGTAGGATCCAACATAGCCGGTCGTACCAGTGAGGAGAATTGTGCTATGCTGACGCGTGCTTGACAAGCTGCGAACGGGATCTTTCGTTGCTGTCGAAGCCAACTCTCCAATCTTATCCTTGTACTCTTGCAGAACTTGCTTTAGTATTTCTTGTCTTTTCTTCAAGTTCTTAGCGACGCTGTCCTCCTTGGCCGTGACAGCGTTGTCAATGAGTTCCTCGGCCAATGCGTGAACAGACGCATTTCTGTACACCACCGCAGGCTCGATTCCCGGATTCCGGATGGCGCCGCGAAGCTGTCGAACCATGCGAATGACTTGCAATGAGTCCATCCCGATGCTGAAAAAGTCTATCTCATCCGAGGGAGCATCGCGCTTCATGACGTTTTTGAAGACAAAGCGTATCACCTCCTGGAGCTGGTGAATGTCACTCGTGTCGATGACTAGGTCCGTAGGCAGACTGTTTGCTGCCTCAGCTTCTTTATAAACCTCGTCTATCTCTTGGTCGTACGAACGAAGGGTTTCTTGACGTTTGATGGTGCCTTTGGGAGTTCTTATCATCGGCCTCTCCGGTGAGACAATGCAGATAAGTGTGTCATCGATGCGCGCGTGAGCCGGGGCAAGCGAATTGGCCTCTTCTATTCTAGGCCAAATCATGCCAATTGCCTCTCTTTTCTTCTGCAGCAGCAATTTGTTCTTTTCGGTCGCGGTGAACTCTATCAAAAGGCCAGCTTCCATGCGGTTGGTGCCAAATACTAGGGCTCCCGCGACGTCTGGATGGCCAACCACGTGGGATTCGAAACTAATTGGATTTGTCTTTTCCCCATTCAGGAAGACAATAATGTCATCAACCCTTCCGGTGTGCCGCCAAAAGCCGGGGATCGTGGGATGAGCAGTAAACAGGTCGCTTGTTCGAAATTCCTCAGTCGAGTGAAGCTGCGTGAACAGCGGCTGATATGGCTCGCATGGAAGATCACGTCTGATTGTAAGCTCACACAGGCCAGGGGAATACTCTTGATAGACAGGGCCAGTCTGTGGGTGAATGTGAACGTATGACCAAAGCTCCATCTGACCGTTGTGGTCCTCCGGGATCAGCTGTGCAAATCCTCCACATTCACTGGAACCAATCAAGTTGCAAATATTGAGCTTCCGTGAAACCTCGTTGCCCATGGCCAGGGAGGGATTGCCGCCAAGAAACGCAATTCTCGAGAGTTTTTCTGAGATGACCTGCAGCAAGTCCGGATTCCGCCCAAGGCTTTCCACAGTAGATGGTGACACAGCAGCCCAAGCTGCCGTAGTATGCTGGAGCACGCCATGCAGCGTATCGCTTGTTGGAGGAGCACTAGGTGAAGGGAGGATGACGGTGCTTCGATCAAAATGCGAGACGACAGATGTGAAGAAAAAACCAGCCATCTGCGAATGTGAGCGTTCTACACCTGAGTGAATGACACCGACTCGGGAATTTGCCCTCACTTACGTGGAACAGAGGCAGCAAGCAAACAAAACGGCTGCCAGCCACCAGCTGGCTTACAGATATGAACCCCGGGGGGGTAGGGAGTTGAAAAGCATTGACGTTGCGGGTAACAAACTCATGGGTATAGACGATTGGCTTGGGGTTACCTGAGAGAATGCTATGAGCCGCACCTTCCAGATCGAAGTGTTGGATGAAACTGACCAGTAGAGCCGGACGTATGCAATACCACAAAGGGATCATTCCGCGCTTCAGCAAAGGTTTTGCTGTATGGAAAGGGCTCGGAAAATTTCTCCAGCAGCTGTTCCAAACTTGGAAGGCACACAACTTTCATAGAATGGTGGGATAGAAGGGACTCAACCGCGGTTGGCATGGGATCGGTGGTGAGCAATGTCGAGCAATTGAGAGCAGAAAACAAGTTGACATGCGCGAATATACTATTTTTTGGTGACGAGAACAAGACCTAGCCAATGAGTACGTTGGTTGGCAGTAGATGAGACATGCAAAACCGCGGAGTTTATGGCACTCACCTTGAAACCCGCTTTGATACAAGCATACAGAATTATCGCGTACCGCGCATCGTTCGGGCCAATGTATGCCAGGGTTTGGAACTCTGTGCCAGGGCTGATGTTTCGGTGAAGATGCCAGGCCAAGCCATTTGTGGCGTTTGCCAACGCGCGATATGTGATGGCGTTGAAACCAGCTGCATAGTCGCTCGCCGACGCCGGATATTCAAGCCATGTAGCATCGGGATTCGTCTGTGCCACACCATCGATGATGTCGACGAGGAGTTTGTCGTTCCGCGGTTGGGAATTAGCGGGATATGCGCACATGTTGGCGAGGTCCCGGTAGCGTTCCCAAATTAAGGCGAGGCAATATGTTCGCCAAATTCCGTCAAAACGCTTCTAGCTGAACAAGATGTAGCAAGGCCTGGTGCTTGTGGACGCTTCGATAGATATAAATGTTCAGAGCATCAGTGAATCCAAGCAGTGGAGTGGTGTCAGTCGCGACACTGGCCAAAATCATGAATCTACGCGCCGATGAGACTGCTAATCCGTGCTTGGTGGCCGTGTGCAGGTTCGAAGAAGGGAGAGATGACGAGAGCGAAGGGATGGGCTGCGAGCTGTACGAACCATGACAGTATAAATAGTCTGGCTACATGTAAGCGACGTGGCTTGTTACCCGAGGGTGTTGGCGGAGCAATTGTTACTTCCGCCACTCGAGAGTAGACCGACTTTGACGTGCAGTGTACTGTAGGTAGTAACATGAAACGCCGGTCTATGTACGGCATTGCTGGATCAGTCTACATCGCATACCATTTCTAGACTAGATGGCTGAGGAGATATTGACATGGTGTAATGCATATCAAAACGACTAATGTCTGTGTTGAAGACGAGCAATTAACATGTCACGATTTCTCACGGGTATGCGAGGGAATATTTCATGGGATATACATGTATGGAATAGCGCCAGTCATGCTTGGTTTCAGCTGATAGCCCCCAGTCATATAGAGCTCCGGATGAAGACGGTGGTGTGTGTGTTACAGCTCGGGTGGCACGGCTTATCTTGCCGTCCTGTACGAAGTATACGCAGCTTCGGACAAAAGCGGGCGTCCTTGGTGCCTCGTACCGTAAGACGGTGAGACCGTCGCATTGCAGTAATGGTTGTGGCTTATTGTATTCGTAGTTTGACCTAACAAATCATCTGCCACAAAAAGCCGTCCTCTGTGTAGACATTGCATATTCCGGGGAAGTCTGTTTCATCCCCGAAGCTATTTGATTCTATTACTGAATTGCTACCTGCGACGACTTCACGTTGAAGTATTGTTGCTTTTGCTGCTACTCATCTCGCAATCACGGAGCAGGCGGTGACCCCATACACGGGTCATGCTAATAACGGCCACACGAAGAGCCTTGCCGGGATGCCGGTGAGTCTTCTTGGTGAAGTCGCAAGGAGCATTGAAGCTCCAAGTCAAAATTCCCGGAGTAACCGTCGGAACTGGACTGGCTGCTCTCATACTTGCTACCTGCTTGGCACGCTGGGGAGACAGCATCAAGCACATTGACAACAAACCAGAGCCAATTTCGGCTGGTCAAGCAGTATCTGCAATTACTGCGCAACATGGGGCTCAAATCTGCAATCATGTCGCAAAGGCCGGCTCGAATTCGCTAGGGAGCTTTCTGCAACTTCTGAGCGCGGCATTGTCCGAACCAACACGTTGCCCATTTGTCTCAACGTTATCGGTGCTCGTTATTCACGCCGTGTTTGCACCAGGGACTCACCTTTCGCTGCCGATCTCGAGAAGGGAGGTGTGCGGGCTCGACGGCCTTGAACTATCGAATCTTTCTCCACAAGCAGTGAGGATCAAACTCTAAAGCCACATGTATCTAGTGATTGTCGTATTATAGCATTTTGATGGCCGCCGCGGGAATGAGTCCGAGCCAAAACATTTTCACAGTAGCGAGGGATTCAGGTTCTTCATTAAAAGGTAACTTATTATCAACTTTCGTCATAGAGATTCACGCCTTTGTCATCCAGATCGACGGTGTACTTCATAGTCATAACCAGATGTCGGGATACCAGGGTATGCCTGCCCCGACTACATCTAGTCAACACTGATATTGATCTGCGTGATATAGATAACGTGTAATTACTTCGTGCTGTCCGCAGCGACAGCGGCTCAATTTTGGCGACCGAGAAAGATATAGAAGTACCCGCGAACAAAGTGCTGCAGCCCTGCTCAGAGTGGGAGCATGTCGATTGTCTCTCGATGTATCCTATCCAGCAGCGAGTTGCCGATTGTTAAAGCCGAGCTCAGCGAGTATTCCTCGGGGGCGATGCATGCCACACGCATGGCGTATGTGCTGGCGAATCATCCAATCTGACAAATCGGTTGACACGCTGTATGCAGCCAAAAGCGGGACAAGGGATTGCAGTCCGTGAATCTTGCATGGAAAAAACGCGCCGTCCAGGGTGGCTTTGCAGAAAGAGGGGGCATGGCTCCCGGTTACCTTTCATGGCAGTCGACGTCACAAGAGTTGCAAATGCCGGCTTGGTTCAGCTGGACCAAGCTGTGCCCCTCAGTGGTTCCCTTCCACCTGTTTATTTTTGGGGGCCCCCCGCCCGACACAGATATCTTTGCGCTCCGTGATTTATCGGATAATCCAAGTCGTAGGGAGTCTTTCCAGAGACCAAATATGCGACCCGACATCATATCCACGCTGACGACGGACAGCTTCCAACATGCTAGACGCCTCCTATCCAGCACACAAGAAGCTTGAGTTCGGTCAAAACAATGGGGACGTAGTTGTCTCGCCCAGGGGGCTACATCGGGTCGATAGAGCGGCTGTCGGAGGACAGCGGAACGACGGACGTTTTGAACAAGTAATCCTCTCCGTCGTCTCCACAAGCATGGAGCTGCTAAATCTGCAGGTGCTTTATTACATAGGGGTCTAGATTTCAGGCGATGAAGTGAATATTTCAAGAGAATGAGCGTGACAGATGTAGAGAGCTGCTGCGACTAAAGTTTATGCATACTAATTGATCCCCGCCTCTTAGTTCCCAAGCACTCGCCTTTGGTTATGCCAATGAAATGTCGCAGAGTAATCGTAGAGGCGAGCCACTACATCAGAGCGTCCCTAACGGCAGGTAGTATCTCGGATGTTTTAAGATGTAGTGTTACATGCACTGTATATCAAGAGAGGACAAGCAAAGCATTCCATGGCCATTCTCTTAAAGCCACTTGAGAGAAGCCCCAAATATTTCAGGTGATTCTGCATTTAAGTCGCCCCGTTTCCGATTCTTCGGCTTGCCAAGCATCATTCGCAGATATCAACTACATATATTACATGTAACTAAACAAAGGCGCAACGCTTTGCGATACGTACGCGTAAGATGGAGCTCGGCAGCCTCGGGTCAGCACACGTAGCGAGCCCGCAGCTACGTCGTATTGCCCCGCTTACTCCTCTCGATGGGATCCCAGCTTCCTGTATAGTTGGTTGGACAGCGAGGATGATGCCGTTGCGCTTATGTGGCACCGACGCACTTCGTACTGTGTGTAATACGCCTTTGTATTCGTCGAGTACGGAGGGGCTCCCCGTGTCTCCATGTGCTCGACTCAAATTACGGCTTGGGCAATGATATCGAAGCTATACAAACATATTACGGAATGATCCCAACGTAGTCGCGCTGCTGCGTTTTCTGTAATATTTACTAAAATAGTTTCAGGTCCTACCATCTGTTTCTCTCTGGGTGGAAAAGGTGCAAGGAGCGGCTGAAGCCTACTTCAGGTGACATAGACCTCCGGGACGCCCAATATGAAGTAGAAGCACATCAATAAGTAACATGGCATAAGCCATGTCGTAAAACGTGACGACGGTAAAATACCCTTCTTCATCCCTTCATCCTCTCATCCCTCTCCTCACCCATCCCTCTCGCCCCCTCCCGGCTGGCACATCGTTTCGATTATCGCCATTTTCACTCTTCATTGACTCGTGCCATAGCCATGTCGCTCCCTGACTCGTACCGAGCCTGCGTCCTCGAGAAGCCAGGAGACGGCTGGGCCCTCCGCAGTGTCCCTCTTGAGCATCCAAGCCAAGGAGAAATATTGGTCAAGGTCATATGCTGCGGTTTCTGTCTCACAGACTCCAGCACTCAGAAGGGGTCCCTGGGTCCAATGTTCGTCAAATCCGCACGGGCTTCTTGCAAGGGCTGGTTTCATGCTGTGACCTTGATGGTGCACGTCAAGAGATCTTTGAGGCAACGTGGCTAAGCCTCCGCTCAACTAGGGTCAAATGGCCCACCGTTCCCGGCCACGAATTCATCGGCGACGTTGTCGAGGTCGGCCCCGGAGTGACAAAGTGGTCCGTCGGCGACCGAGTAGGCGGCACATGGCACGGTGGCCACGACGGAATTTGCAGACAATGCAACCAGGGCTTCTTCCAAGGCTGCAAAAACCAGCTCATCAATGGCGTATCGAGGGCGGGCGGCTGTAAGTGTCTTTGGCACCCCACCCCCCGCCAGCGTGTCACAGCATGCCAGGTGAACTGACACCACAGTTGAGTCGCCGAATACTGCAATCTTCGGAGCGAGGCTGCCGTCAAGTTGCCAAAAGATGTCGACCCTATTGAGGCCGCATCCCTTCTCTGCGCCGGCCTGACCGTCTTCAACTCGATACGCCACCAAAATATCACGCCTGGAGAGACAGTTGTCATCCAGGGCATAGGGGGACTGGGTCATCTTGGGATTCAGTATGCTCGTAAGATGGGTTTCCGGGTAATCGCCGTCTCCACCAGCGACTCGAAAAAGGAGTTTGCCATGGAGCTTGGGGCACACCACTATATCAACTCGAGCAAGAGTGACGTAACAGAGGAGATCAATAATCTCGGCGGAGCCAAGTTGGTCGTGCTAACGGCTCCGAACCCCGAACTGATGGGGCAGTATACGGCCTGCCTGACATGGCTGGGCAAACTCTTGGTCTTGGCGCGTAAGTGTCAACCTAAGCAACAACGCTTAGTTCTTTTCGCACGACCAAAAGCTCACTTTATTATAGCCGTCGGAGACATCACCATTAACTCGGCTCACCTTGTACACTCTTCGACGTCGGTGCAAGGCTGGCATGCAGGTCACGCCCAGGATTGCGAGGACACAATCGAATTCGCTCGCCTTCACAACATTCGCTGCCTGGTGGAAACTTTCCCGCTGGACAAAATCCAGGAAGCCGCCGAGCATTTAAACCAATCGAAAGCCCGCTTTCGGGTTGTGCTAACCATGGAGTAAACACTGAAGTACTCCACAAGTTGATCTATAACTCCATACTACTGACTCGGAATATCAAATCATATCCTTCAAAATTACTTGATAAAATGCTCTCAACTCATCGTCGATCTCAGTAGCACCCTTGATTGTAACTCCACGCGTGTATACACGAACATGCTGCTAACCGGCCTTTGCACTCTATGACACCCTTTTTAAGAGTTTAAATGCATTTAACCCTGGTTTCAAAAGCCTCAAACAGAATATGAATACACTGCCGCAAGTCGATGGCACTGCTATACTAAGTACGTAGTTCTAGGTCTCTTCTGATCCCCAACTCTTTACTAGTGCGTGAATCACTGCATCAGTCGATATTGCCTCGTATCCCATGTACAATCGCCTCATCGCGCTTCTGGGGCATCCCATCTTGCCCCAGACCAAGTGATTGAACGGCAGCTGCTTCAAAAGATATATTCTATCTTCCGAAAGGGTCAGGCTCCATTGTCGCTCAAGACCCAAGTCCCATTGTTGCTGCAGCGGTCCGACTGGCCAGGGCTACCATACACACTTCAGACACCTTCACTTATGAGTGGATAGCTGAGGGTAATATTGGCAGTGTGACACAAGCCGACGCGGTGTTGTCGGAAATAGATGATAGTTGACGGGATTGTACCATACCGGCCCCTGTCTTCGGAGTTGGCAGCCTGACACGTGTCTCTGCGTCAGTGGTGGACAGGTTACTCTTGAAGAGAGATTATTTGAGGCAGAGTTTCCACTATAAGATATGTCTGTCTGATCCGACCGCTCACGGCGAAACACATCTTTCATCAAGGCTTTGCTGAATTTGAAAACGTCCAAGTGACTTTCGCAACCAAACAAGAAATTGCTAGCCATGGACCTTGGGCTGGGAGCTTCAGAGTTGGCATCTACCGCCGCCATTTCGATTTTCGTCATCATCTTCACCGTCCGTTGCTGCGGTTCACGCCAAAGCAGGGGTCAAGGTTGACCGATTTCTAGAAGTTCATCGTGTCTCTGATATACAACATCTATCTACACCCCCTGAGAAATATCCTTCGGCGGCTACTAGGCTCCCAATAATTCACGCTATTCTTTTCGGCAGACGGATAACTTGGCTCCACCAACTGCACCAAAAGTACGGACCAGTTGTGCGAGTAGTTCCGAACGAGCTGTGCTACACCGACCCGAGAGCGTGGAGAGATATTTACGGAGCTGGAGAGACACGTTCCCATGGAATGCCGAGGGTGGCGTCGTTTTTCAGGATCTTTGAAGACAAAAACGCCGTCGCGTCACTTGTCACGGCTAACGGTGAAGAGTATGCTAGGATACGCGGCGCCTACTCTCATTATTTAAGGCGATTTCTTGCTACTAATAAGTCGCTATTAATAAGTCACGCGGACCTATTCGTAGAAAGGTTAAATATAGTCGCAGATAAGCTAGTAGATATAACTACTATAATATCGCTTACGATATTCGATTTAATAGTATAATTATATTTTAGAAGACTACCTCGGCTCTCTAAAGATAGCACTTAGGTAATTATAGTAGCTCGAAAACTAGAAAGCCTAGATAAAAGGATCTATTATCCTCGTAGGCCTATCGGAGCTTTATCTTACCGCGCTAGTATTTAAGTTAATGCCCTTAGCTTTTTTTAGATAAATAAAGATATTCCTACCTTAAATTAAAAAGCTAAAAGATTAGCTAGCGGGTATAGAATAAAAGAAAAAAGCTAGATATTATTAGATTAGGTCTACGGTCTAATAATCGCTATCGACTTTCCGAATATAATCTTAAGGCTAACGCCCCTTTTATATTAAGTATAGGTATCGAAACTATAGCTTTATATCTTAATAGCCTTATCGTATTCTTACTTTTAAGGTAAGAGTATTTACTTTATTTTATTAAGGAGATCTATAAGGTATTTTAATTAACTTTATCTATCGACCTTAGGTTAGCCGCTTAATTAATATACCTTAATGCCTATATTAAGGAATCGCTATAAGTATACTCGTTAGTAAGTGGTTTTTTTCTATATATAGTACCCTCTCTTAGTATAACTATTATAGAAAGCTAGGTACCTAGTAGTACTTATATTTTAATATCGCTATTCTCCTTTATATACTTTCTAGCTTATATTTATACCGCTAATTTATTTACCTTTAAATAATAGTTAGTTAATTTAAATTTATTATTTTTAAGCGATTAAAAGGCTACCTTTTTACCCTTTATTATTAGCGGCTAAAGTTATATAAGTATAAGGGAACACGTATCACGGTACGATCAGTTAGGTAGTAGAGATAGCTAGAGGTACTGCGCTATATATATTATATTCTCCTCGTCGTAAGACTAAAGCTTACGAGAAGAGGGATTTCTCCTCTTTAGTCGGAGTAGCGAGTAGTCTATAATATACGAGCGGGGTAGGCACGATTCCCTACTAATACCCTACTAATATATTAGTACTACGTACCCGAGTGCTTTATTAGCCCGTACCTCCTAGTAGCGCTCTTATAATTATCTCCCCTCCTATATAGACGCCTCGGCTATATCTTTAATATATATTGCTTTCGCTACGCTACGTATATTCGGTTAGGAAGAGAGGTAGTTTCGGTTATATATCGCGCGCATACGCCCGTATAAGTATACGTTAGTCTACGCTCTATAACTGTGGGAATTGTAGTAATCCATTGTACCCATCTAGATAGGTCACGTGCGCTCTCACGTGTGCAGTTGAGGATAGCGGAGGACACATAGCTAGCTCCGTGCCCTTTGCCCCCTCTTCCCCCTTTCTAGAACAGACATCAACGATTACACATACCATTGCGATTTGCACGCAGGCCTGTGTAGAGACCTACCGACACTGATCAGTGGTCGACTTGGTCGATCACAGACAGCTAGGAAGAAGAGACAAATCGCTAACCTTCAAGATCGGCTGCAAGGCATCGGTTGAGGAAGGTTATTTGTGCTAAGTGGCTATCTCAGGCTGCCAGGCATCTGGGAGAACCTACCAAGCTATTAATCGGCTGCAAGGCATCGATTAGTAGTGCGACCACATCGCCTAGCGACTTCTATTATCGGCTGCAAGGCATCGATCAACAGTTGTTACTAGACCCGACAAAGACGTATTTCGACAGCCAGATACGACTCCATCGTCTCATTCACTTGATCAACGATGACCCCGACCGACCGAGCTACGACTCCGAACGAGAGCGCTCAGCTCGAACAATTGAGCGAACGGATGCAAGGACTAGCTATCCAGACATCCGTATTCGATAAAGTTGATGTTACCCTTTGGGGACAAGACATCAAACCTGACGAGGAAGATGAGATCGCAGTTACGACGTACGCCGCTAGGTTCATGTCCAATGCCCAATTCGAACGCCTAGAAGGAGACGACATCCTTGACCACTTCCAACAACACTTCGAAGGCTGGAACCAAGACATATGGAACCGGGTACATATGGACTACAAGAGAGCCCTTAGATTACTTCTAAGGAGACGTGGCATCTATACAGGACGGAAAAATGGCCCTTTTGCACCCCAATTCATCATGTTGCAAACTGTGGAGGACCGACCTGCATGGCCAGAACGAGAGTACATGGAGATGGATTTTGACATTGGGACGACCGCTTATAAGTTACGAGCAACAGGATCAAATGCCCTAACTTCTCCCGAGAACCCCAATCGCCACCGGTAGCAACACCCGTTACAGTCTTAACGAACAACAGCCCATTAAGACCTTAACGAAGCCACCTGCCCAGGAACCCATCACTGAGGCACTACCGATAACAACATCACCTCCCACGACTTCCGCTCTGACCCAAGATGCACCTAACTTGAACTCTCGTACAGCCCATCCGACAACCCACCACTTCAAGCACCCCGAACTCGTCCAATCCGCCCAAAACCCCCCACCTAAACCTCCGTCCGAGCATATGCATCTCGACGCATATACAAAACTTCCCCCGGATGATACCCCGAATGCCACTGTTGACGCAGATACCCAATATATGTTCATGAAGCTCTGGGATAAGGACCAGAACTACACAGGAGAGCCGTACGACCTCCTCGATGAGAAACTCCGAATCTTCATGAGTATCTGCTACAACATCCAAGTGAAACCGTCACAATTTCACGCCCTTTTCCCCCGAATCCTCGCTGGAAGAGCACAAACGTTCTACATTGACAAGATCGAATGGACTACCACGTTTAGGAAGGCATACGACAGCATCAAACAACACTTTGACACGGAAGTTAACCATGTCCATTACTATACAGATTGGACCACAACCACTTTCAACTCGATTCGTGCCCAAGATGCTTCCAAATCCCTCCACGAAGTCCTTCAACTACTCTTCGATAAGCTACAACTCTGTCAGAGAGCCCTTGGCCCTGACTACGCAGGAAACATTCCACTGCGTACTACGCTTATCATCGCATGCCGTGGTGTACCCGAACTTGAACACGCCCTCTTCAAACCTGCAGCAAAGATCGAGACCTCTTTGCAGATCTACGATCTTCCGTTGAGACCCACCTTGCCCGACAGACAAACCCTCAGTATTTGCAAAGCCCTGACGGATCATTTGGACCAACGAATCCGAACAATCAGTACTACCTCGATCGCCGATACCATAACAACCGCGTACGAGGAAGATACGGATACTCAGGACAACGACCCAATCGCGGATATGGACAAGGCTACAACCGTGGAAGCTACAGGCCCTCAAGCCATAGCAACTACACCCCTAGCCACACCAATCGCAATTGGACCAAAAAGTGCTTTGTTTGTGGACAAGAAGGTTGCTGGTCAACCAAACACTCTGCAGAAGAACGACAAGAGGCCAAGGACCAATATGTCGCACATTGTCAATTCACAGGCATACAACCTCCAAACTTCATAGCCTATCTTATAGACTACGAAGGTCATGAGCTTGATGAACTCACTACCGACGACATATGGGAAGAACCTGACAATGGCACCAACAATCACCCTAGACAATGGAGAAGTCTACCGGACGGATCAAACCATTGTTCCCGCCTAGCAATTCGTCATTGAAGATCAATATTCAGTGGACAATTTCCCAGGCATCATGATTGACACAGGTGCAGCAAAAGTCTCTACAGCCGGTCACTCTCAGTACATTGCTCTACAACGAGAAGACCCTCTGTAGCCCTAGACAGCTCAACCTCCGGCCAGGCTACCATCACATTTGGACACGGCGAAGCCACTCACTCGATTGGTTCCATCGCCCTCAAAACACCAGTCGGAAGGATCACGTTCCACATCCTTCAGACCCCTACCCAGGAAGAAGAAGAACCCCCAGACCGGCATGAAACCCCCGCACCCCACAAGAGAGGACGCCCGCCCGGATCAAAGAACAAGCCCCAGCCCGCAGCACACGGAGCCTCGAGGACCGGCCGGCACACAAGAGCAAATAACAATATGTGCCTGTAGTCCCTAGAGGAGCCATATGCCCACAAAGAAGAAAAGCTCGAGGAAGCACAATTTCGAGCCAAGCCAAAGACCTCGATGACCACAAGTACAACGGTTGACTCCAACGCATTTGATTAGCACCAGCGCTACGTTCAAGCATCAGCGCTACGTTCAAGGTATACACAATCAAACAGTTCCTGTCACCGACAAGTCTTCCAAATCTTCTTCGACTGTTCACCTCTTTGACCCCAATACACTCTTTTCCCCTCTTTTCATTATGGCCCCACTTTTTGGGCCTGTTGACATTTTGCCAAAGCACAATTTCGAGCCAAGCCAAAGACCTCGATGACCACAAGTACAACGGTTGACTCCAACGCATTTGATTAGCACCAGCGCTACGTTCAAGCATCAGCGCTACGTTCAAGGTATACACAATCAAACAGTTCCTGTCACCGACAAGTCTTCCAAATCTTCTTCGACTGTTCACCTCTTTGACCCCAATACACTCTTTTCCCCTCTTTTCATTATGGCCCCACTTTTTGGGCCTGTTGACATTTTGCCACCACTGCAGCTGGTCTCTCCCTCTCTTTCCCTGCTCGTTACAGCGATTGCAACCACAAAGAAAAGTTGCCAGTGTGGGAATTGTAGTAATCCATTGTACCCATCTAGATAGGTCACGTGCTCTCACGTGTGCAGTTGAGGATAGCGGAGGACACATAGCTAGCTCCGTGCCCTTTGCCCCCTCTTCCCCCTTTCTAGAACAGACATCAACGATTACACATACCATTGCGATTTGCACGCAGGCCTGTGTAGAGACCTACCGACAATAACGTTAATAGTTATTATACTAGCGGTTGCCGCCGAGCAACCGTTGCGGTATCGCCTACGTATCGGCCGCGTAACTATAATATAAAGAGCGTACGTATATATCTCCTACTTCTTCTATTTTCTTTTCTTCTTTAACTCTTCCGCTTACGATTACCGTAGAGTTTTACGCCTTTTTTTATTAATCCCTTATACCTTTTTATATTACTTTTTATCGACGATTTATTAACGATAATACCTTCTACGCCGAAGAAGATAAAGAACCGTAACGCCGATTTCCTACGCCGTATACGGGAGTAAGTAGCGGCGGGTTCGCCCTCGAAGCGTAAGCGATCGGCCTAGAAGTCTCGCAGCGACGCTAGTTCCCCCTTAGCGAAGAGAGCTAAGAAAGGCATAGGGGAATCCTAGTCCTAGGAGACTTTTAGTCCGGGACCTAACGTTAGCGAGGGTCGTGCCCCCGTTACCCCGCCGAGTGCCCTAACTCCGACCGCTAATAAGCCTACCTCTATAGGCCCGGAAACTTATAAGTCTATTACCCCCGTTAGCGATACTAATACTAGCGAGGAGATCGTGCCTAGGCGCTCCTAGGTAAGTGCCGACAACCTAGCTACTCCGTCTCGATAAGGCGGCTCTAGCTAATAGGAGATTATCGCCTAGGCCGCTTCTTAGAATAAGTAGGCCGATATTAACGATAAGGCCTAGCTAAACGAGGGTTAAGACTATCCCGATGCCTAGCCGAATAAGGGCTAAGATAACGACAATGGTAATAACGGAGACGGCCGCGATCTAACTCCTCCTACCGATGAACCTAAGAACGGCGGCGCCGGAGATAAGGGTACCTAGGCGGCGGCACGAGGCGGTTACGCTCCTACGAAGAAGCGTACCCGATCTAAGGCTAAAGCCCGCCCGGTTAGGGCCTATAGGGTTATCCCTTATAAGCTCTAGTATATATATTATTTTAGGACGGTCGTTAAGGAGTATAGTACGACCGAGCCTAAGCCTATCGAGGTGCTCTTAATTAGCTATATTTTCTCGGGGGTTTCCTTAACGCGCTATAAGTAGTGCTATAAACGTACCGCGACCTATAACTAGGTAAGTTTCCCCTTAACTTTAAATATTACGATTAATAAGCTAATCCTTCTCGAGGCCGCTACTCTTATATCTAGTAACCGGGCTAATATAGTCGCTATCGTTAAGTACCTACGCGAGCTTAATAAGCTAAAGACCGGCAATAAGGATACCGAGGACGATAGCTCGGACGCGGGCGTGCTCGTTTTCGAGGAGGCTAATCGGCGCCGTCTCGCTATTACGGTATAGCATTTAGCCGAGGCTTTCGACGCCGCCGAGACGGCCTATCGTAAGTCCTTCGGGACTATAGGTATATAGAAGTCTACTATCGTAAGTTTTATCCGACCCTTTTATTAGCGACCGCCTAACGATATACTAGGTCGAGCGTACCGACTACCGTACGCTAATTAATAAGCGCCGCGAGCTTATTATTCGCCTTAACCCCGCGCCCCTATTCGATATCGCCTATATAAGCCCGGAGTACCGGGCCTAGGAATCTTAGTTAAAACTCCGCCTTATCGACGGCGATATAGGCTATACTTTATAGTAATACGCCTTACTATTTACTAAGGCTAAGGTAAGTGCCGTGCTAATAAAGATAGGTCTTAACGCGGAGGATAAGGAAGGAGCGAAGGATAGGGTAGTTCCGGTATTTCCGGAGGTATTTAGTATAGCGGAGGGGGCGCCTTAGTTAGTTCCCGCTACGCCGGCGAAGAAAAGGGGTAGTCGGAAGTAATAGATAGGTCTTATCTTTCTTTTATTTAGCTACGACTATCCTTCTCTCCTTTATTATTAGGGCCTTAGTAGAGTTACGGTTTAGTTTTATTTTCCTTAATAATATTTAATAGGTAGTATAGATAGTTTTCCCTATTCTCCTATTTTACTATTTTATATATAGTTATAGGACGTTCGGGCGTACTAATACGTTAACGAGTTAGTAGCGATTTAGTAGGGATTCGTTACCGATTTAGTAGCGTCTCCCTACGCTAGTAGGTTTCCCTACCTTACTTAGTCTTATACTTCTTTTTCCTAGTTAGGCGAGCAGTATATTCTTTAATAAGGTCTTAGCTATTTACTATATCTTTAGCCTCGACCTATTAGTTATACTTAGCTAGCTATCCTTTCTATTTAATAAGGAAAAAGGTATCGCCCTTAGATCTCTTTTAGTCTTTAATCTCTTAGACTTCCTATTCGCCTTCGTCGTCCTCTAAGTCTAGTATCGGTAGGGTTTCGCTATCTTTATAGGTGCCTTTACGCTCCTTCTATAGCTCTAAGAGACTAATATAGAAAACGTTATAGAGGCGTAAGTACTTCTTAGGGAGTATAAGATAATATACTTACTTTCTAATAGCTTATAGGACCCGAAACGGTCTAATATACTTAGGTAAGAGTTTTCTTTTTTCGTCCTTAAGGTATAAGTTCTTTATCGATAATACTATAAGGTCTCCTACTTTTAGTATAAGCGGTTAGTGCCTTAAATTATAGTATTTCGCTTATAATTCGATAGCCTTTCCTTAGTATTCCTTAAGCCTCTTTCGTAGCTCCTATAGCCTAGTAACTCTTACTCTTACTTCGGGTACCTCCCTTTAAATAATATCGTCCTCGGTATTAATATAGAAGTTTAGTTAGTAACCTATTAACGCTTTATTAGGTAATAACCTAGTTATCGCGTTCTTTGCATTATTATATATAAATTAAGTAATACGTAGGAGTAACGCTTAGTTAGTTTATTCTAAGTTAGTAAAGCATCTTAAGTAGTGCTATATAGCTTAGTTTATTCGTTCCGTTTGCCCGTCGGTTTACGGGTAAAATACTATCGATAGCCTACGTTTTACTTATAAGATAAAACAGAGATCTAACTAGAACTTACTTATAAATAGGGACCCTCTATCTAAGATAATGCCTTTTAGAGGTCTATATACTAATTTAATTTAGTAATAGAACAATTCTACTAGCTCTAGGGCTATTATTATCTTAGAGATAGGAAAGAAGAAGCAATACTTAGTATATCGGTCTATAATTACTAAGATCGCATTAATATCTCGTCTATTATACTATACTTTAGGCAGACCTATAGTAAAGTCTATTAATAATTCTTCCTATAGTCGTATAAGATATAGTAACGATTATATAGTACTATAGGGGCGATGCCTCCTAGATACTATACCTTAATATACTAGGTATAACTAGACGTATTTATTTACGTCTTTTATTATTCTATCCTAGTAGAAGTTCCTCGCTAGTAGTTCGCTAGTGCGTCGGGAGCTAAAGTATCCTACTAACGGATCGTTATAGAAGAGCTATATTAGCTCTTACTATAAGGCTGCCTTTAGAGGCACTACGATACGACCCTTCTATAGTAGTAGTCTATCTAGGCGTACTAACTAGAAACCCTTCCCTTTTAAGAAGTCTTTAGTCTCCTTTAGCCTACTAATCGCTACGTTAACCGACTAAGTGCGTTTTAGTAACTCTAGTAACGGTTCTAGAACTTCTACTATATAAACCTTTATATAGTAGGCCGCTTCTTTAGCGGTCTTCTTTAAGAGTAACTATTTATAACTAGCTCTCTCTTTAGCCTAATCGGCTAATCGTTTAGGTCTCGCGCCTAAATTATTATAGTTTCGCTATAGATAAGCTTATATATTTTCCTTATATAAAGGCACTTTACTACGCTTATATTAACTCGAGGTTAAGTATCTCTTTGCCTATAAAAACGCCTCGTTATTTCTCTATATGGATACGGTATTAATAGTAGCTAGCTTCGCTTATAGCTCCGGTAATAGTTCTATAGATAGGGGCTTCTCGCCCTTATATCTAAGTATTCTTAATAGCGCGTCCGCTAGGTTAAATTTGCCTATATAATGCTTAATCGTAAAGTTAAATAGTGCTAAATATATATACTATCTTACTTACCTCCTATTTAGGGAGGTCTAGTATATAAACGTCTAGAAGTTATAGTAGTCCGATAATACCTCTACTTTATATACTGCCCCTTCGACGTAATATCGCTAGTATTTAAATAACTTAACGATAGCGAAGAGTTCTTAGTTTAGAATACTATAATTAAGTTCGGCTCTAGTAAACTTCCTTAACTAAAATACAATCGGATAGTAACGCCCTTCGTTATTGGGTTAAGAGATAATCCCTACTATCGCGAATTGCGATATATCTATTTCGATGCGAATACGTCTTTCCGGATTATAATATCGGAGGAGTAGGGCTCCTTAAAAAGCATCCTTAAGAGCTTAAAACGCTGCCCTTTTAATAAGGTTTAGCTCTATACTCCTATAAAAGTCTTTAACTATTATAGGTGATAGGCTTAGGCCGCGGCCTAAGCCGTGTAGTCACGTATAGAGGGCCGGATCCCGTAAGTATAGGGGCGGGCCAGCCGCGCATAGAAGAGCTCTATATAGCTTATTAACATTATCCTACGGACGGCACCTACGCGCACGCCTCTGCTTACTCCGTGATAGTATAAGCTATTAATTAATAGATCTAATAGATGTCTCTCTAGAGAGGGCGCCTCCCCCTCGAGGAAGCACTCCGCCCCTCCCCGGACGGATAGGAAGTATCGCAGCTATCCTAGAAGCGATTAGAAGCGCGACGGCTAGCGAGAAGGACGAGGTTCTCGCTGCACTAAGGGAGCCGTCTACGAGACCGGCTTTAACCCCTACGGCCTCCGCAACGCCGGTTGCGGCGGCGACACCACCGACGAGGAAGCCGCTCCCTTAGCCGACTTAAGACGGCAAGCCGGAGTCCTTTTACTTCTTCCTTAGCCGGCTATAGATAAAGTTTATAACCGACGAGAAATAGGGCCTAAACGGCTATCGCGATATAGCGTGGTATTCGCTCCTCTATACGCTGCCGGAGCCCTAAATGCGGCGGATCTCCGGATTCTAGGATAAGGGCGGCCCTAGGGGTAGACGCGACCTATAAGACTTCTTCTAACACCTTATATATACGTTCGGCAACGTATAGGAGCGGGAGAAGGCGTAAGATAGGCTGCGGACCCTTAAGTAGAGAGACGGATAAACCTTTAGCGAATTCCTTCCCGATTTCGAAGAGACGCTCTCACGGGCAGCGGGGACTACGGTATAGGAAGATAGCGCGAAGCTTATATAGCTACGGAATTCGATCACGCCGGCCCTATGGGAGCTACTTATCCCCGTGATTATGCCTACTAACTACGGCGAGTACGTAAGCCGGTTAATAAAAGTAGCTTAGGGCTACGAGCAGACGCCGCGTTTCTAGAAGCTCCGTAAGCGCACGCTATATAGCGGCGACGGGATCACCGCCCCTCCGTAAGATAAATAACCGGCTATCGATACGGACGGGGACACCCTAATATTAGCTACCCGCACGGACCGGGCCAGACGCGGTAAGAAGACACCGTCGACTACCCCCTATACCGCCCCGCACTCTAAGTAGCGGGCGAAGTAGGTAACGAGCGAGGAAATCGGGAAGAGGAAGGCTAACGGCCGCTGCCTATATTACGGAGTATCTACGTACTTTATATTAAAATGCCCCTTCCTTTTAGCTAAGCGGCCCGTAGCGGTTCGAGTAGCGAAGATAGAACCGCTCCTCGCCTTAGACGATAAGGAGGACTCCGCCCCCCTAGGCCCGGAGGAAAAAGAGTAGCTCCGGAGCAAAGACGGGCTCTAGAGCCCTAATTGCTAGCACTAGCAAAGGAGAAGGAAGAATTATCCGCCCGTATAGAAGAGGAGCCTACTTTAATATAGGTTATAATTAATAACTCCTTGCCCGTTGCCGCCCTTATAGACGAGGGCTGCTAGTACTACGCCGTAGTTAACGAGGCGCTTATGCGAGAGATATAAGTGCCGGTAGAAAAGATCGCCCTAAGGCGAGTAAAGGGCGCCTTAGGCGCGATAGAGGGTGCGGTAATTAAGGGCATTACGTAGCTAGCTATAGAGGTCGACGGTTACTATAAGCTTATCGTGGCCTATATAATCCCCTAACTAGAGTTTCCCCTAATCCTCGGGAAACCCTAGTTATTATATATAGAGTTATACTCGGTTCCGCACTAAAGGAAGCTATAGTTTAGGCCTACGTAACGGTAGGTCCGCTACGACGACGGTTCCGTAGGCATAGGACTAAGCGTGCGAGCTTTATGCTCAGCATAAGAAGTCCTTGCCTCTATCTTTATAGGAACCGTGCGACGGGTAGAGCGGGGGTAAGGCCGGGTAGCGGCTAATGTAGCGGTCTACGTAGTTAGCTTAGCGGACATCGATAAGGCCCTCTAGACGAAGAAGCTAAAGTCGCCCTCTAAGCTACGGTAATAGATACCGGAGCGCTTTTATGACCTCCTACCGCTATTTAAGTCCTAGGAAGCGGATAAGCTTAACCCGTATAAGCTAGGGGTAGACTATAGGATCGTACTCCGCACCGATAAAAAGGGGTAGGAACTACCCATACCGTTCGGACCGCTATATAGTATATTATACGCGGAGCTGCTAGTGCTAAAGAAGACGCTAAGGGACCTCCTAGATAAGGGTTTTATTTAACTAAGTAGCTCCGAAGTAGGAGCGCTGGTCCTATTCGTGCGTAAACTAAGGGGCGGGATACGGTTCTATTACGACTATAGGGCCCTAAACGTAATCACGAGGCCGGACCGCTACCCCTTGCCCTTAATCTCGGATACGCTCTATAACCTTTCGAAGGTAAAGTAGTTTACGAAGCTAGATATAAAATAGGCGTTCTATAAGGTATGGATCTTAGAGGGTAACGAGTAGAAGACGGCGTTCCGTATACGCTATAGCTTATTCGAGTAGCTTATAACGCCCTTCGGCCTCTTAAGAGCGCCCGCTACCTTCTAGCGTTATATTAATAACGTACTTTAGGACTTCCTTAATAAGTTCGCCTCTATATACGTAGATAATATCCTTATCTATACGAGCGGCTCCTACGAGGACTATATATAGAAAGTACGGAGGGTCCTAGAGCGCCTCTAACTTTATAGGCTCTACCTCGACCTAGATAAGTGCGAATTCGGGGTTAAGAGGGTTAAGTACCTAGGCTTTATTATCTACGTAGGCGTAGGCATATAGGCGGACCCCGTAAAGATCTAGGCGATTTAAGACTAAGCTGCCCTAACTACGTAGATAGGCGTACGGAGCTTCCTTAGGTTCGCGAACTATTATAGGATGTTTATTAGGGGCTTCTCCCGTATTATAATGCCCCTAAATAAGATTACTAGGAAGCGGACCGCCTTTCGCTAGGGGCCCGTATAGGAAGGAGCGTTCCGTACGCTTAAGGACCTATTCTCTTAAGCCCCGGTACTACTCTAGTAGGACTTCGACCGGTCTACGTTAGTTAAAGCGGACTATAGCGGCTAGGCACTCGGAGGAACGCTCTTCTAGGAGGTAGACGGGCGGAAGCAACCGGTGGCGTTCTACTCCCGTAAGCTAACCCTAGCGGAGCGGAATTACGCTATTTACGATAAGGAGATACTAGCGATTATTAGCTACCTCGAGCAATAGTAAGCGGAGCTCCGGAGCTATAAGAGCTTCGAGGTTCTTATAGACTATAGGAACCTCGAGTACTTTATAACTCGCTAGCACCTCTCGGAGCGGCAAGCCCGCTAGGCGGAGTATCTCTTACGCTTTAACTTCTCGATTAAGTACCGCCCCGGGCGGGACTCCGCGGTCCTAGACGCGCTTTCCCGGAGGGATTAGGACCGGCCGACGGGAGCGGACATCGAGGCCCGGGATCTATAGCTTATCCCGTAGGAAGCACTACGGACTTATATAGGAGCTTCCCTAGTAGAGGAAGACGCGGTGCTAGCGAATAAGCTTCCCCCCGCGCCCTTGCCTCGGTCCGGCGAGGAGGGATAGACCGGCCTAGGGGCGCGCGCGGCGAGAGTGTTCTAAGATAAGGCCCTGCAACGCTTATAGGATAGGATGGCGGCTCTAGACCGCACCTACGAGGGCGTGCGCCGCGCCGTTAAGTCCGGCGCTCGACGCCTAGATCCGAAGCTAAAGCTAAAGGTATAGGTAGCCGACTACTATATCGACCTACGGGGGCATCTACGCTAGCGGGGGAGACTATAGGTACCGGGCGCACCGTATACTACGGAAGCTAAGGAGAAGGAGGGACCGCCGGAGCTAGACGAACGGAACGAGCTCCGAGGGAGGCTGGTTTAACTTATCTACGACTCTAGCGTCGTGGGTTACCTAGGTAGACAGGGCATAGTAGCAGGCCTTACGAGGGACTTTTACTAGCCCCTCCTATAGCACCACGTTCGTCGCTTCCTCCGCAACTACGATATCTACGGCCGCACGAAGATCTAAAAAGCGTAGCTTAAGGGGCTACTTAAGCAGCTTCCGGTACCCGACCGGTTCTATACGTATATATAGATAGACTTTATAACGGACCTCCTACTTATAGAGGGCGGCAACCGCTATATATAGGTAATTAAGGACCGACTTAGTAAGTCTATAGTATTAGAGCCGATACTATCTATAGATACGGAGTCCTACGTAGAGCGCTTCCTATAGTGCTAGGCCCGCTCGTATAGCTAGCTAGCCTCTATTATAAGCGATAGGGGATCGAATTAGACTAGCTGCTTTTAGTAGCACTTATGCTAGCTACTTTAGATTACGTAGCTGCTTAGCACGGCATATTACCTATAGACCGACGGAGGGCCCGAGAGGGTTAACTAGGAGGCGTAGGCTTACCTACGGGCTATCGTGGCCCGTAACTAAGTAGACTAAGACCGGTAGCTCCCCGCGGCCTAACTTACGTTAAATAGTAAACTATATACCTCTATTAGGATAGCCCCTTTCTTTGCAATATATAGCTTCGAACTACCCTTACTAGTTCCCTTTACCGTAGATATAGTAGCGGAGTAGTATAGCAATGCGTTACTAGAGGGCCGCGCCTCTACGTTCGTACGAAAGCTATAGGAGACCACGGATTATTGCTAATCCGCAATAGCCGCCGCGGCGTAAGATTAGGAGCGGCACGCTAATAAGACTAGGGCCCTAGTAGATAGGTTCGCGGTAGGAGATAAGGTATAGCTAGACCTCCGTAACTATAGGTCGGCACGACTAAAGAAGAAGCTTAACTAGCTATACGCGAAGTTTATAGTACGGAGGGTTATTAGCCTATAGGTTATAGAGCTCGATAGTCTCCTAACGGGGGTCTATAATAAGATTAACGTAGACCTCCTTCGTAGAGCCTCCTCTAACCCGCTACCCGGATAAGAAGTAGCGGACGCCTAACCGCCCGTAATCGAGGTAGAGGGAGAGGACGAGTTCGAGGTCGAAGAGATACGGGCCGCGCGCTAGAAAAAGGTCGGTAGGGGGAAACGCCGGGAGGTCCTCGTTAAGTAGCGCGGGTATCTCGACCCTATATAGGAACCCGTACGTGAGTTTACGGGAACCGTAGCCCTCGATAAGTTCGAAGCCTTATTCGGAACGGTAGACGAGAACGACGGACTAGTAGACCACTAACAGCAGCCCGGGCTAGGACCACGAAGTAGGCATAGCGGAGGGGGCAGTCACGGCAATATAGGCAATATAAGCGCAATAGTATAGGCGGAGATAAAAATAGCGTTTATTATAAGGCGAAGCCCCTAGACTACCCGGGCCTATTCCTTATCGTTATTATTATTATTATCTTCGTTATCGTCGTCCTCGTCGGCCTCCTCCTTCTTATTAGCGGCGGCGGCGGTCTCTAGGCGCTAAGGCGGCCCTCTAAGCCCGCAAGCTAGTCGGCGGCGGCGGCCGGGGGCAGAGGGGCGGCTAGCGGCGGCGGCAGGGGCAGCGGCGGTAGCGGAGGCGGGCACGGCCAAGGGGACCGCCGATAGGGCGACGGAGGCAGTGTCCCTAGCGCCGGGTACGTTAGAGGCGGAAATAAGGGAGCGGAGGAGTAGGACTTACTTAGGCATAAGGCCCTATCGCTCGAGGGCGCGGAGGTTACGGTAGGCGGCGGCGGCGGCGGTAAGGCGCTTCTTAGCAGCCCCCCGCGCCTGCCTATACGAGCCGGCCTTCTAAGCCGACGCCGCAGCGAGCAGGACGGGAGGCGCCGCCTCATAGGCGCGGCCGGCTCGCGCGCACTAGTAGCAGCTGCCGCCGCGGCGGCGCCCGGCCTAGTCGGAGCAGTCGAGCTCCTGCGACGCATAACGCACATAGGGGGCCGAGCGGGCGGCGCCGGCCTGCACTTAGCGCTTATACTATAGGAGGTTAGCGGACAACGTCTATTACGCTTGCCTAACTGCGGACTTACGGGGGTAGCGGAGACGGAGGCGGGGGCCGAGGGGCCGGGCGTTACGGGTAGCGGCGGGGACGGCGTCGTTACCCTAAGGGGCGACGTGAGCGAATAGCGTAGTAGAGGCGGCGGCGGCGGCGGTGGGAGCGGTGGCAGCGGCGCGGGTAGGAGCGGCGGTAGCGGCGGAGTCGTCGTCGGCCGCGGCCAGCACGGCGTCGACGAACGACTCCGCACGCTCCGAGAAAGAGGAGGTAGGAGAGGGAGAGGCGGATATATCTATCGCGGAAGTTAGCACGACGGAATACGGCCTCCCGCTCTATAAGGCGCGGAACTTACTAGTTAGAGTTATTGTTGTTATTAGGGCTATTATTGCTGCTACCGCTGCTACTACGAGCATACGTTAATAGAGCGGCCCGTATAGCTAGGAACGGACTAACGCCCTAGGTAGAGCGGAACTTACCTATTAATACTACTACTATGGTTAAAGAAGGGAGAGAAGGAAGGGAAGGGGGAAGGGGGGGATGCCGCCTTATATACCCCTTAGTAGAGGATGCTGCCTAAGGCAGAGGGGACGGGCAACCTAAGGCTTACGTAGGTCTAGACTAGCCGCCGGCCACCTAGGGGCGCATATAATAGGTTACGCCCCTATTTAAACGGCTAGCCGGCCGACGAGTATAGAGCCGGGTCCCGGCTGCCCGGGCTAACGGGCGCGGGGATAATAGGGCTAGTAGGGCCGGCCCTATTAATAGGAAAGGGCAGGGAAGAGCCCGCGGCACGGGCCTAATTATGCGGGAGCCGTTAATAGGGCAGCACTACGCCGCGCTCGAGGGAGGGCATTATATAAGAGTCTTTAACTATTATAGGTGATGGGCTTAGGCCGCGGCCTAAGCCGTGTAGTTACGTGCGGAGGGCCGGATCCCGTAAGTATAGGGGCGGGCCAGCCGCGCATAGAAGAGCTCTGTATAGCTTATTAACATTATCCTACGGACGGCACCTACGCGCACGCCTCTGCTTACTCCGTAATAACTCCCTAGCTTCTTCCTATTCTTACTCCCCTTTAGCAATACCGTTAAGGGCGCTATAACTCCTAAGTACCTATATATAAATCGTCGGTAAAAATTATAGAACCTAAGGAAAACCTAAATATTATAGTAGGTTATAGGTTTAGGCTATTAAGCTATTGCCTCTACCCGTCGAGGGTCTATCGATACCTTATCGATAGATAATATAAACCTAAGGAACTCGACTAACTATTAATAGAAGATATACTTCGATGGTTTTATATAGAGCTCTATAGCCCTTAGCCTTTCTATTACTTATCCTAAGTATTTAGTATATTCTTCTCTCGTTTTAAAGTATATAAGGATATCGTCGAGGTAGACTACGTAGATTATATCTACGAGCCCCTCGAGCGCCTAATAGATATAGCTCTAAAACGTAGTTAGTACGTTAGTAAGTCTAAAGGGCATTACTAAGTATTCGAAATATCTATAACGCGTTTAGAAAGCGGTCTTCTATTTATCTCCTTCCTAAATTCGAATACGTTAATATATATTCCGTATATTAATCTTAGAAAAATACTTAGCTCCTTAATAGCGGTTAATAATCTCTAAAATAAGGGGTAAAGGGTACCGATTCTTTTACGTAACCCGGTTAAGTCCTTAGTAGTCTATATATAGCCGTAAGGTACTATCCTTTTTTAGAACGAAAAGGATAGGCGCCCCGGCTAGGCTCTTTAACTCCTAGATTATTTTCCTTTTTATCGCGTCTTAGATCTAGTCGCGTAATACTTAGAGTTCCCTTTACGATAGAGGGTAAATCGGTCTATAAGGAGGTTCCGTATTAAAGATTAAATTAATTAAGTAATCCGTTCCCTTTCTAGCTAGTAATAAATCGGATTTATTAGCCGAGAAGGTATCTTTAAACCGGTAGAGAGTCGGTAGGATTTCGGCCTATTCTTCCTATAAAATCCCTTTATCTTTATCTTTATCTAGTAGCGGGATTAGCTTAGGATTAAGCGCTATTATATATACCCTTACTTTATTCCTATATTCTTAAAGGAATCTACGGGGATTCTATAGGGTTTCGCTGCTTAGTTAATACTTAAACTACTACTATCGTTTCTATAGGATAATATAGATACGTTTATCCTTTAAGGTAATAACTAATAAAAGGATTAGTACCCGATCGTTTAGCGTTAACTTATCGGTACCGATATAGAAATAAGTAATTATCTTTTTAGTGCCCCTTATATCTATTATTTAGAGCGGCACTAACTATACTCTATACTCCTTTGCCCTACTATTATTAAGCCCTAATAACTTAGGGTATAATAGCGCTACTTATAGTAATCCCTACTATCGGGTAAAGTATACGTCTACGAGGTTAATAGTACCGTAAGTATCTAAGTGCACGGGGACTTTAGTAGGGTTTCGCCCTAATATCGTTATAGGAGTTTTAAGTAACTATCCTATAGGTATTAAGTTTACTAAGGGAGAGGCGTTTACCCCGATATCTTACCTTTTCCTTATTTTACGGTATCGAGTCTAAGAGTCTTCGCTAGGGTTTCTACCTTTAGAGAATTAGTATATTTTATAGATAGGTGTCCCGGCTTATTATATTAGAAATATATAATTCCCGATTAAGTAGAAGATCCTCTTCCTCGATAACATCCCTTAGTTCGGCCCCTAGTAGGTATATCGCTAGCTTACTAGTTATCGGTCGAATCGGTAGTATTTCCTTAACGATTCGGCCTAGCTTATCGGCCTCTCTAATTCCTTCCCCTATACGTACCGCCTTAGGGTATAGCACTACTTCTATTCCCGGTTCCTCTAGGGGTAGAAGTAGTATTAGTACGTCGCCTCTTATTAGTAGTAGTATCCTAATATCGTTAGGCGACTTATATAAGCTCTTCCCGTTAGTAGGTATAGATAGGTGTTAAATAAAGGTTAATTTAGTCCCGAAGTTATAGCTCTAGCTTAGCGAAAAACGTAAGAGTACGCGCCTTTTCCGATAGGCGTTCGAAATGCCTCTCTAAGGAGTTAAGGTATAAGCTAAACTCTAGGGGGGACTAGCCTTCTCGTTAGCGAGCCTCCTTTAATTACGTCGCTAATAATATCTCCTTATTCGTAGTATCCTTAATTAAGACGAGTATTTATTCCTTAAAGTATACCTAATCTATACTATATTTAGTTCGGTTAATCGGCGTCTATTCTTTAAGGTATCGGCGCTATCTCGCTTTATAGTCGCTATATATATAATCTACCGCGTAGAGGATCTTCGTTTCGTCGCGACGAAAGCGTCTAGGCGCTGCCCTAAAGGCGTCCTCTAGATCGTAAGTCTAGTCTAGACGTTTCCGTGTATTAGTAGGTTAGGATAATTAAGCGATATTTTTAATCTTAACCTCGCTACCGCGACTGCCGTCCGATTTAAGGGAGTAGGACTATCGACGCTTCCCCGAACGGATAGCGATAGCACCGGCGCGTTTAGTAATTTCCTCCTCTAATTATGCAACGCGATCTTATAAGCGTTTCGTCTCCTCTAGCTCCTTAACGCGCGCTTATAGGGCTATAAGCTTTTCCTTACGAGACGGTTATCTTACGCCTACGGGTAGCGATATCTTCGATATAGTTATAACGCCGTCCGTAGTAGGGGTCTATTCCGAGGATATATCTTCCTATTCTTCGTCTCCTAAGTAGATACTCGATATACGTAACGAAGAGGCCTCGACTAGTTAACTACTACGTCGCGCTATAGGAGCGTTACGTAGTCTTCTCTAAGTAGCTATCTCTACTAGGTAACTAAAAAGGGAAGCTTTAGAAATTATAAGGGAATACGTATTACGGTACGATTAGTTAGGTAGTAGAGATAGCTAGAGGTACTACGCTATATATATTATATTCTCCTCGTCGTAAGACTAAAGCTTACGAGAAGAGGGATTTCTCCTCTTCGGTCGGAGTAGCGAGTGGTCTATAATATGCGAGCGGGGTAGGCACGATTCCCTGCTAATACCCTACCGATATATTAGTACTACGTACCCGAGTGCTTTATTAGCCCGTACCTCCTAGTAGCGCTCTTATAATAAGTTAAAAGTAAGGTTTAAACTTCTAGATATTTATTCTTTTAGAAGCTAATTATTTAATAGAATAGCTAACTATATAATATATAGGATACGCGGCGCCTACTCTTATTATTTAAGGCAATTTCTTACTATTAATAAGTCGCTATTAATAAGTTATATAGACCTTTTTATAAAAAGGTTAAATATAATTATAGATAAGCTAGTAAATATAACTACTATAATATCGCTTATAATATTCGATTTAATAGTATAATTATACTTTAAAGGACTACCTTAGCTCTCTAAAGATAGTACTTAGGTAATTATAGTAGCTTAAAAACTAAAAAGCTTAGATAAAAGGATCTATTATCCTTATAGGCCTATTAAAGCTTTATCTTACTACGCTAGTATTTAAGTTAATACCCTTAGCTTTTTTTAGATAAATAAAGATATTCTTACTTTAAATTAAAAAGCTAAAAGATTAGCTAGTAGGTATAAAATAAAAGAGAAAGGCTAGATATTATTAGATTAAGTCTATAGTCTAATAATTACTATTGACTTTCTAAATATAATCTTAAGGCTAACGCCCCTTTTATACTAAATATAGGTATCGAAACTATAGCTTTATATCTTAATAGCCTTATAGTATTCTTACTTTTAAAGTAGGAGTATTTATTTTATTTTACTAAAGAGATCCGCGGGGTATTTTAATTAACTCTATCTATTAACCCTAAGTCGGCCGCTCGATTAATATACCTTAATGCCTATATTAAGGAATCGCTATAGGTATACTCGCTAGTAAGTGGTTTTTTTCTACGTATAATACCCTCTCTTAGCACGACTATCGTAGAAAGCTAGGTACCCGGTAGTACTTATATTTTAATATCGCTATTCTCCTCTATGCGCTCTCCGGCCTATATTTATACCGCTAATTCGTTTGCCCTTAAACGATAGTTAGCTAGTCTAGATTTATTATTTTTAGGCGATCGGAAGGCTGCCTTTTAACCCTTTACTACTAGCGGCTAAAGTTGCATAGGTTAAGAGTAAGGTTTAAACTTCTAGATATCTATTTTTCTAGAAGCTAATTATTCGGTAGAATGGCTAACTATATAATGCGACTCTTTATATATAAATTATTATTCTACTTTGACGTTGAGCTCTGCTTAGAGCTGTCCCA
Organism: Hirsutella rhossiliensis; assembly: GCF_020360975.1. NCBI lineage: Eukaryota > Fungi > Ascomycota > Sordariomycetes > Hypocreales > Ophiocordycipitaceae > Hirsutella > Hirsutella rhossiliensis. Next base: position 657,311 of record NW_025408682.1, on the reverse strand, counting down.
CTGGTTTTCGAGACAAAAATCGTGGTTAATTTGGGATCAGCCGCCGCAGTTTGTCATGTTGAGGCTAAGAGACTCGTAGCAGTCGCTGCCGCCTGTGCACCGGTTTTATTTTTGTTCATATAAAGGGCTGAAACTGTATCATCGGGCCTACTTATCATTCCCGGGACCATTAATATCTGTCGTCATCTATGAACATTGCAGAGTTGCTCAACCTCAGGCGATCCGAGACAAATTGTAAAGTGGGAAGACATCTCTTTCACATCTATCTACCAAGACTTCAGTCCTCCAACCGTAAAAACCTGGCCATATAAATAATCCTTGTACGTGCTCTTAAAAAGGCGTTTAGGAGCAACTATAAAAGTACAGGGCTGCCAGGTAATACACCGAAATAACGATATATATTTAATTACTACCCAAGGGGGAATAGGGCTATATTTATATGAAGTCTCCCCTATCTTACTGTGCCTTATATACCGGCTTGAAAAGAAGGCCATTAATAAGATTAATGCCCTATCACTTAAGCGATGTTTATATTTATATCATAGGAGGTTCGAGTCTTCTGTAAAGGGGTCTCTATACGAGGCCTCCGCCCCTATCCCTGCCTTATGCCTGCTCCACGGGTGTAGCTGCTGCACGGCTGTTACCGACACGCATCCATACATCATATCAGCTTCATTAATCAATGCATAATACGTAACCAGGGCCTCTCTTTTGCTGCCCTTACCTTCTAATCCACATGATCCCTGTACCTGTGCCCCATCAGGCAAATCTCCGAACCCTCATTCTCACAGTATTACTTGCACTGCATTTCTAGCACTTGATCGTGTTACGTACGATTTGCGCCCTGAATTAAAGTCTAAAGTCATACGATGCTGCTCCAATATAGGCATGATCGGATACGAAGATGGCAAACCGGCAGCCAGATGCCAACACGTGCTATCTTGCAGGTGCCAAAATATAAACATCATGAACGCCAGGGTATCAGTTTGAGAACGAAGTGATACCTCCACCATGTCTTACCTATTGTCTCTTTGCATTTTTGCCATGGTCGCTGTGGCGTTTACCGATTCTATTCGTCCATCTGAGTCGGACTTGGCTTGCAGCGCCAACGATCCGAGCGAGAAGCTGGTAGCCATTCACCAATACATTTATGCTTGGGGCTCGATCGGAAGACGCCAAGTGGATGAAATAATCAACGTAGACACCTACATCCACGTTTTCGCCGATAACAAGACATACGAAGGTGGCTGGCTGAATGTGACTATATTTGCTTTATTGGGCGTATTAATCGATATTCTAACTCTTTGTACAGGACACCATTATTCAGAGGCAGATGGAAGTGCTTAACGATGGCTTTGCTCAAAGTAATATCCACTTCATCCTCAAAGGCACAGAGAGAAACATCACGTCTCCCCCAAATTTTGGCGGACCCCCCGATCCCTTGACAGCGTTCTATGGAAAGATCCGCAAGGGCGACTATCGCTCACTTAATTTATACTATATGCCGAGGATGTACGGAGGAGAATGCAGCTTCCCCGGCATGCCTGGTGCAATCGATCAGTTTTCCACCGAGTTCATCTTAGATGGCTGCAGAATGGGTTCGGACACCACACCAGGCGGCAAGGAACCATTCAGTAGTGGCAAGACAACCATTCACGAAGTTGGTCATTGGTTCGGACTACTCCATACCTTTAAAGGCGGCTGTAACGCAACTCACGGCGACTACATTGACGACACACCGGCTGAGGCCGAGTACGTGCGAGAAAACATGGGCGACTGCCCCAAGGGCCGAAACAGTTGCCCTCACTTGCTCGGCCTTGACCCCATCGATAACTATATGGGCTACACATCTGAGTGAGTTTCCGGTGTAATTGTGCCTTACTAATTGATAACTGACGGAACGAACGACAGTGATTGCAGACGGAAATTCACAGGCGGCCAGATCAGCCGTATGAGGAAGATCTGGAAACTGGTCCGCATAGTTTGGTAGACATGAGTTTCGGTACTTTCTATGGATTTCAATTGTCACCAGGCAGCCGGTAACTGGCTTGGTAGGAAGAATTAGACCGCACTTCATGTAGCTCTAAAATGGGTCGACGCTGATAAGTCACCAGAAAAAAATGCATATGAGAATGAGCTGATTTTCACCAAAATAGAATACCTAGTATATGCAGTTTGATAGAAAAATATGTCCTGGAACTATAAACCTTATTACCACCAGACCAATACTAGCCAGTACTAAGCATCTCTTCGAAACCCTTAACAACATATGAAAGGATCTTTTGTTCTTTTGTTTACGCTCCTAGCCGCCCTACCAAGTTAGAATAGCTCATAACGTAATATATCTTCGAAGACGGCGTAGATGGAAATCTAATCCTTTAGCATGTCGCCGTCGAAATCCCCATTCCTTGCGAGCTCTCAAATCATGCTGTGATGCAAAACCCTGGTCGTTTATTCGCGAAACTGCAGCATAATCCATGACGCTAGACGATAGCAAAAGATGATGGAAATCATAATGCCTACGTTCTTCCCAAGATGGCCGGGCTCATAACCGTACTGGTCCAAGACCGCCTGTCCGGCAATCGAGCACTGATCTGCGAGTGGCGACTCATACATACAGCGACAGCCCTCTCCACAAGAATAGACGCGATCTGAAAACTGACTGATCATCATGCCCTCGAAGACGTACTTTTGGTAGTCCCAGTACTGGAAGACATACTTATAGAAGGCATTAAGGGCCGTGGGCGGGACCATAAAGCCGCTGACCGCCATCCAGAGGCCGTTGGCAAGGGCTACAAAAGCAAGGGAAATAACAAAGCTCGGGATGATCGAGGCGATAAGTACGATAAGTGACTCTGCCGCTAGTAGCTCGAGGAATAGCCACATAACATATGTAAAGAAGGCAGTTGCCGTCGGCTGGAAGTTGGAAAGCCAATAAGATATAATAGAAAATGAAATTGAAAAGATAAAAAGATATGGCGTGCCAATAAGAAAGTTGGAGATGATGAATTCCAGAGGGCTATAGAGGCCATTTCGATGTTCCTTAATGTATTGGAGGCGGTCTTCGAGGAATGCTGGCACGTAAGCGACCGCCATGAAGGACATGAAGGCAGAACCGAAGAAGAGAGCGTTTATACGTGGCTGGATGGAGGATTGTGCCAAGCTGAGTCGGACCCAGACCGTACCGATCAAGATGGCGAGGGCGGCGTACATGATGAGGCGGATAGCATAGACAATGCTGTCGCGGTAGCTTTTAATGAAGCCTCGGTGTAGGAGAGAAAGGTAGCGACTAGTCTTGCTGGGCGGTATGCCATTGTCGCTTAATTCGAGCGTAGGATCGCTGCCTGATTTTTCGATTGCTGTGATCGTGTCGTGAGTCGTTATAGACTGCGGAGAAGTTCTCCACGATTCGTGAAGCTCGTTGAGACGCCGAGCCGCCATAGTTTTATCGCTCACGAAGTCGATGTTCATCAGCTCCAATAGAAATTCTGCCGGGTTAATACGGTTCGGGACTTGTGTACCAATTGACTCAAAGTGCGACACGGCTCTGTCTACAGGACCGAAATAATATGTCTTGCCTTTGGATAAGAGGATCAACCTGTCAAATAGATTAAATGTTGCCGTCGAAGGTTGATGGATTGAGCATATAACGATAAGCTTGTTATCTCTCGCCACCTTCCGGAGGTAGCTTACGATCTCCCAGCTAGCAGCTGAGTCGAGTCCACTGGTTGGCTCATCGAGAAATAGGATCTTGGGGCCGGTGATGAGTTGGCTGGCCACGCCAACGCGACGTTTCTGTCCTCCAGAGATACCTTTGCGCATTGTCGTGCCGATGATGGTGTTGGCTTGATCTGCAAGGCCGAAAGAGTGCAGGAGGGCGTCGATTCGAAGAAGACGTTCTCGCCGGGACGGGAAACTAGCATTGAATTAATATAAGTTGACGATTTCGAAAATGAAGCATAGTGGCGACACACCGTGTACCTGCGAGACGCGAAGAGAAATCCAGCGTCTCTCTGACTGTGAGTGCCCCAACAAGAGAATCCTCCTGCTCGACGAAGCAAGTGATCTGTCGAAAAGTAGATGGAGAGAGTTCACTTCCATTGACGAGGACGGTGGACTTGACGTTGCTCCCATTTGGAAGCCGTCTGGCTAATACCTTCAGAAGAGTTGTCTTGCCGCATCCAGATGGTCCCATGAGAGCACACATCTCGCCTTCATTGCATACGTTAACGTTAGCTTTCCACGGCAGAAAGCAAAGAGAGCATGCCAGTTCATACCTGCTTGCACAAAACCCTCGACGTTGTCGACTATTGTCTCAATCTTCTTGGTCTCGCGGTCCTTCGCCGTGACACTGACGCCTCTCCAGGTGATGTTCTTGACGGTTGTGTTGCAATGGGCGTCGGTCATGGACCCCTGCTCCGAGTCTGCACTTGAGCTTTTGTAGGACTTCATTTTAAGATGGATATTTTTTTGAGGGTGGAAGGAAGTAGTAACTTGGAAAGACAAAGCAAGCGAGCTTTCTCTTTGGCAATTGTAGGTGTACGGACGGGATGCGGAGATTTATCAGGTGTCGAATTCGAGGTGACAGTTCACATAGGGCCCTCCTACCAGCACGCAGCCTTCGAGTTCATGTTACTAATTAATATCCGGCACACAAAAGTGGGGGATTGTGGCACGCACCCCTAAAGGGGGAAGGTTGGCAATGTGAACTAGATAGAGAGTCTGTGAGGAAACCACTAGGTTGTGCAGGCAAAAGTGAAGTGACACTCCTTGGGCAAGAGGGGGTAGCCGGTGCCACGCACTCAAAAGGCGCCTGGCTCTGGCTACCGAATCAGACCATCTTTTGCCTTATTTATCTTCTTTTTGCAGATACTGTCAGGAGCCCCCATCATGGGCCAGCCTCCTTGAACAGACGAAGTAGCCGAATTCAACATCGGAATAGCCTCACATTCATTAGATCGCACGCTCCTCTGCTTATTGCCCCACCACCTGCTGTAAATAGCTGGAAGGCAGAGTGGGCACAAGAGGCCAGAGTCATGCCCAGTGGACCCAATAGTCATGCACCAACATGACTCCCCTAGCCTGAGGACATGATGCAGGCCTGACTCAAGTATCCCTATCATCCCAATGCCCTCTTCTGGCTCGCTATTTGTGGTCACTGCACCTATATCAGCCCCTCTCTTGTCCCAATAGATAGACCAAGACATGGATCACTAAATTCACATTTCTGAGCCCCTATACCTTCCCTTATGCTCTCAAGCCCCTGCTTGAGAGAGTCCTTATAGATAAAGAGACCACATCAGCGAGGGCAAACCCTCGCTTTCCAGTAAAAGAGAGGAACGTATTATCTGCTTCGGCCTGCAGAGCTAAAAGGTCAATTGTCACTCCAGCGCAGATCATGCTGTCGTGCCGGACTTAAAGGGGCTAAGTTGGTAGCCAGGCAACATCATAATCCTCCACCTTTTGCGTGCCAGATAGTGTGGGCTGTTTGCTGTAAAGGGGGCCTTCACATACTAACCTTGACACATAATCTCAGTAAGACTTCGCCGACATTCCTACTCCCATATATTGATCGCAGCGTTTAGGAAGATGCTCCAACGTGGATCATTCGTCAGCATGCCGCAGCACTTCCACTTGGAGGCTTAAGGTGGAACATGGGGATTCCAACTTGCAGTTAGGAAAGGCCATTGAGTAAGCAGAAGCAACCTGCCATTGACGATCATCTTAAGTCAGGTTCTTACTCATAGCCCCTGTCTCATTAAAACGCATGAGGTGCCATGCGGCATCGCTCTTCCAGAAGCTCCTTGGCGTCTACCTCACCCGCCTCCGTCTCGTCCGTTGCCACCTCGCACTTGCCCACGACACCTCCACCTCCGCCTCCGCCTCCGCCTCCACCAATACATCCAACCCGGACTCGTGCGACAGTGACAGCCACGGCCAACGCCAATCCTGCGTACCCCTCGAAAACGGCTCGGCCCTTCCGCCGCCCGCTCCCTAGCGCGAAGCCGAGCCTGTCCCCTCAGAGTTGCAGTTGAATTCTCTGCGCGGGGCTGCCGGTTCCCCCGGACGCCTCCCGGTGCAGGCCCCTCTCTCCCCTTTCGTTCCGGTGCGAAATTCGGATCGCAGGACTACTTTGTCGACAGCCTTGTTGGTAGGTTTGCCGCTCATGTTTCTCAGACGCCTTGATCCCATGCTTAGTCCTTTTAGCAGACGCATCCATCCAGATCGCCGAGGCCATCTGGTTACATTCAGTCGTCTACCGCAGAGAGCCTAGAAGCAAGACCGCTGTTCCGTTCCGCACCTTCATCCAGATACTCCTTTGGCGCTCGCGCATCAGTCACTCCACGCAGCGGGTGGCCCTACCCATTCCCATCAAATCTGGTGTAGTGGGCACCAAGACAGTACCGGTACGCAGCAGCAGTTCCACTGAACTAGACCACTTCGTGTATTTTCTGACAGCATATTAATTTCTCGAACAATGATGTCGTGAGGGTGACAGGGTGCCCATTACCACGAAGGTCCAAGAGCCTGCAAAGTATGTGCGATTTATATGACTGGGACATGATGTTGCTACCGATGGCCAAGATGATGTTACCAATTTTGTTTGATGACTTTCTTCTCGTCCATCTCATTGATCGTCCCAAGGTGCCTCTGCCCCTTGTTAAGGAACATCGCCCGATATGCCGGCTCGAAGCTTATATCAGCGTTGAACACTGCCTTCTTCAGCTGGTGCTGGAAGTCGCTGCAGTTGAATGACATCTCGATCAAGCGAAGATTCTGCTAGTAGGAGCGTGTGTAGTATATCGACCGAAAGCCGCCAGAGACGTCTCCTTCTTCATCTGTGGCAAAGGCAAGCTGATTCTTCTGGTAGCCCGATGTCGGCTCTGCCCAGAGCCTAGATTTGAAGGTCGTCTCGTAGTGTCTGTCGACATACCTAGCTTCTATCACTGTGAGCCACGGCTAGATCGTTGTAGAAGGTGGCTAAAGGTGAACAATATGCAGGTTAGATAGTAGGGCCATAGAGTCATATTCCCATAGTTTTAAAATTAGACTTGCAAAAGTGACGTTTCACAATGGTAAGGGGACGTAAAACTCGATGCAGTTGACAGCAACACTTGGTTGGACTGGCAGGGGCGTTTCAATCTCTAGTTAACCATGATATCAGTTAGGCTTTCTTATCAATGTATCGCTACTTATTAAAGTCTTCTTCGTACTGGTCCGTAGATTTGTTAGCCTTCGTGGTGTTTCTCTTTTTGATGGCTCAAGTTCTGGTGCAGCTTCAACGTAGCAAGTCCGGCCTAGATGATTCTTTCTTCATCCGCGCTCGTAATAGGGGCTCTATTCATCGTCTTTTAGCCGTTTTGGCCATTTTGTTCTTACAGTACTTAAACTCTCACCCGACGTGAGAGCTGTTCTAAAGTACTCGAGTGATCCGGAGGGAGTTTGTCACGTGGAATAGCCACACTATACTCATGCCACGGCGTGCAGGAAGGCGTGCTTTCCTTGTCGATCAAGGGCCGATCCGCTCTTATTGGTTTCTCACGAATTAGGGTAACAAACCCGAGTGCAACTTGATGCTGCCGAGAAGAGAAGACATGTTTGACGGAGAATATGATTATCCCGAAGTCGCGACAGCTTTAAATCGATGAGAATAATAACAATAACCTACAATTCCTCTCCACTGTGGTATAAACGTGAACCTATCGGTGCAGAAGTTTAGAGACGATATATACTCCTACCACGCCAACTCGAAAGCCCACAGCTGTGGGGCTCCCCTGGACCCCAACCGTCCCTTAGGAGATTTCCAGTCTGCACGACGATGCAGAGATCATCCCCATCGTGAATCCAGAGTGCCAGTTTTCGGTGAAATCTACTCCGTATATGGTGGAGTCTGCCAAAAGGTTTGCCCCTTAGCGAGCAAACCCTAAAATCGTTGGGACGGCACCTACCTGACTAGGTAGTCGCCGCTCCGGTTGGGACTATTGCTTCTTATGGAGAGCACACTCCTTTTAGAATGTCTCTCCGGCGGTCGTTTCGGTGACCGAGTCGTTTGGTAGCTACTGTATGCTCTTTGAGGGCCTACAACGCACTCTATTGTTTCTATAAATCTGAGCGTGCGCCATGCATATATGTTTATACGGCTGTACCAGAAAGATTTGCTGGGCCCTGGCTTATGTCGGAAACTGCTCATGGCATCCCGTGAAGTGGTTATCCCGCGTTGCGTAGTTCTATAAGGTCCATCTCGTGCTACTCGAGACTCGAGTCGATATGCCACCGTCACCTTGATTTCTCAATCGGCTCGCATAGCCTTCGCGCCCGCATTCACATTGTATTACGGCTGGGCGCGTTTCTAAGGCCATTAAAACGCAATGTCTGCTCCTCAATGTGGGCACGTACCAAAGTCGTAGCCCTTTACGCCGAGCCGCGCGCTCTGGACCATCGTCTGTGAGAGGCACCTGATGTCTGGGACAAAGTCGTCGGCTTTTTAACGGCCCTGTAATTTGGTGCACCAAATTATATTGCCGCACGACGACCGCTCAACTCAACGCACGTAAGCTCGCACATTCCAGAGTCTCCTAATCCGATGGCGTTCGATACCCCATTGAAAGATGCCCGACGCGAGGCAGGGCTCTAAATAGCATGGGCGGTGCCGGCTTGGGGTTGTGATGATGAGAGCGTCTTTCCTTCATCATTTATGCCTCTTGCTGATGAGGGAGAGACTGAAAGAGCATTTCAAAGTAGATCGCAAGGCCTTTCTGAAACCGCCCCCCTTATATTAATATGGCAGCTGTACATGGAGCACGGCCATTGAGCTTCGGCACGACGTCTTGGCAGCCGAGGCGGGACGGGCATCCATCGGGCCGATGCGGGCCCCGGCAGATGTCCGTGCTCCGAGCTTGCCCACAATGGTGCCGCGGTCTTCGCGGGGGCATTTAGGGACCGTTCGCGGCGCTTGTCGACCGCTACAAGGCCCCGTACTCAGACTAACTCGGATGCTGGCGGCTGCACCAAACTTTGCACGCGCCCCCCCTCTCCTCTCCCCGTCAACCCTCGCGACGCCTCCAAACGCAGCCCTGCGTCGTCGATGGCTGCGAGGCTGGACCTTGTTTTGCGTCTTTGCCCGGTGTCGTGACGCCGTGACTCTTCGTCATGCAGGCCGTCAAAACCCTCTTGCCTCGGTGGCCGGGCGCGTCGTCGTCGCCCTCGCCCGCGACATATCAACCACTGCACCAAACCGAGGACGACGACGACGACGACCATCCGCACGGAACAGCGTCTACAATGGCCTCGCCTGAAGACGGCCCCGACATGCCCGCGAGGCACCGCGACGCCGCTGCTCTGCTGCTCATCAGACTCGGCCGCTCGCCCGACGAGCGCATCCACGTCTCTGCGGACGACGACGCCCGCATCTTGCGTCAGATCGACCTCGCCCTGCTGCCCCTGATGCTCGCCGTCTACTTCCTCCAGGCCCTGGACAAGGCAACGCTCTCCTATGCGTCCATCTTCGGCCTCATCGAAGACACCCACTTGGTTGGCAACCAATTCTCGTGGCTCGGCAGCATCGTCTTCCTGGCCCAGCTCGCCATGCAGCTTCCGATATCCTTCGCTCTCGTCAAGCTTCCCATCGGCAAGTTTACCAGCGCCATGGTCCTCGCTTGGGGCGTTTCCCTCACCTTCATGACGTGGGCCCACAACTTTACCGGCCTCATGGTCGCTCGTTTCTTCCTCGGTGCCTTTGAGGCCAGCGTTGGGCCCAGCTTCATTGCCGTCACCCAGATGTGGTGGAGACGCAGAGAGCAGACCATGAGGGTTGGCTCGTGGTATTGCATGAATGGCCTCACCTGGGTGGTGCGCTTCTCCCAAAAAACCCTCGCGGTAGCCTTACGCCTGCATCGGTGCTGACTCTGAGAAGTTTGGTAGTCTCATCACATATGGCCTTGCCAAGATCGATTCGGATATGAAGCCTTATCAGGTAAGCAGTCGTTGCCCGCTGTTGATTGCATCACCAACGAACTGCTCGTCTCGACGAATCCACGTGTCCATGGTTGGGAGTTGACTGACACCAGACGTCATGGTAGATCATCTTCCTCTTTTTCGGCGTCATCACCGTCGGCGTCGGTTTCCTCATGCTCTATTGGATGCCAGACTCGCCAATCGAAGCAAAGTTTCTCTCCGACAACGACAAGGTGCTTGCAATCTGGCGCCTTCGTCACAATCAAATGGGCGTCATGTCTCGCGAATGGAGGTCTGACCACTTTTACGATGCCCTGAGAGATGTCAAAACGTGGCTGTGGTTCGCCATGATGTTCTGCATCTCGGTCCCGTCCAACGGGCTCTCAACGTTTGGTCCCCTCATCATCAAGTCGTTTGTTTCCGATCCGTTTCACACGATGCTCTTCAATGTCCCCGTCGGCATCTTGCACGTCATTTCCGTCTCCTCCAGCGCGTACCTGTCCATGAGGTGGAAGTTCAAGGGCCCCGTCATCATAGCGCTCTGCGCTCCACCACTCATTGGCTTGGCAATTCTTTTTCACTTCCCTCACGATGAGGCTCACCGAGCTGTGCTATTGACCGGCTACTTTTTCCTCTCCACCTTTACCGGCATCAGTGAGTTTAGACTTCGCTTCGACTTGTTTTGCCGTCACACTAACCGTCCGTAGCGCCTCTCATCTACGCCTGGTCATCTCAGAACACCGCTGGCGATACGAAGCGCAAGACCACCTCGGCCATCGTCTTCATTGGGGCTTCTGCGGGCAACGTCGTCGGCCCTCTCCTGTTTCGGCCAGACGATGCACCGGAATTCACCCTGGGCATCCGCTTGAACATCCGCTTCTTTGCCGCCATCAGCTTGTTGGCAATCGTGACCATGTGCTACATCACGACTCTGAACCGCAGGCAGAGCGCACGCAGACTCTCCGTGGGCAAACCCACCCAAACTGTCGACTTGAGTCTGGAGACGGCTGCCAACGCGGAGCGAATAGAGAGGCGTGAGCGAGAGGCACAGGCTGTTCTGGCTGGGCCCAATGGGCACGTCGTAGACCATACCGACGGCAGGGGTGACAAGACGTTTTTGGACAGAACCGACCGAGAGAATGAGGATTTTGTCTACGTAAGCTAGAATCGGATTGCAGACGGGCAGCAGCAGACTTGCTGTACCGACGCAATCTTTGGGAGTGTTTCACTTTTTGCTGGTGCAATGGTTACTACATGTACTTCCTGGCAGTTCAAATATTGGACATTCTCAAAGTCGCGGGCGATTTCCCTAGCATGTGATGGCCTGTTATGGGGGGACGGTTGCCCTGGGTCGACAGGTGCTCCTGTCGAGGCGCTCGGGCATGGATCAACACAACCTACAGGATCCTGAGGGCCCAAAGTGAAAACACGTTACAGCTAGATGCCTACCTATCAAGGCTTCCTTGAACAAAACCCCGTCTACAATGATATACCCGTCGAGACTCAGCCCTGTCATCGACGGCTTGAGCAACGGCAGATAATGAGCGCCACACTCGAGATCAGGCGTGCTCTCAAAATCCCGACATCGCCAGCACCGCCGCAACTGACATCCAAAGGATCCAGATGGCGACGGGCCTAGGTCATCGGCTGATTTATTCCATGCCTACCTGGAAAAGACGCCGATGATTTGATGCCCGTAAGCCCCAGTCGTTGGTCAGCAACCCGGACTGAGGAGAATGACCCGGCCGCTGTATACGCGGTTGTCCGCTCAACTTTAGGAGAGTTGGATCGAGCCCGCTTCTTATACGCTACGATTTCTGACCATACATGAACGAACGATACAGTGCGCATACATGTCCGTTGTGTCCTCGGGGCGGAGGAACAGGAGGTCTAGGAGAAGCCCAGGGCGCCTCAAAGTTGCCGCCAGCCTCGGCGGGATCCAGCGAGGCCATACTATGTGTTGCACTCGTCATCAAGTACAGTACTAGAAAGATGCTCTGCTTTGTGTCGCGAACACGCGTCATTACACGGCCTTCCTCCCACGCCGTTACAAGCTCATTTCGTGCATGGACGGGGCTTCTCTCGCTCTATACCGGCCGAATCCCACCTGACAACCTCATCACCACATGACTTGCAGACCCAAGTCATTGTCCATAATTACAGCGTGGTCAGGTGGAAAAGGAGGGGAATCCTGGAGAGCGTCATATTCTCGGCATCCCCCAATTGGCACATCCATTCATTTATCGGCCCAGCCTGTCTCGGGCGCCCTCTCATTGCAATACCAAAGGGCTTACCGAGTCGCACACTTGACCGGGGTCTCCCAATCTTATGCTGAACAGGCCATGCCCGGGTGAGATGGCGAGCCAGGTGGCGCAACGTTCGGAGAAGGGGGGCTCTCACGGGGGGGGGGCGAATGGGCTCTGCGGTGTTACTCCTTTCATCACAAGGTTGCTTCCATGATGATTACGCGTTTTGCTTGGTAATCACGTAGCAAGACGGACAGGAGAATAGGCTGGAGCAGAGAGGCATATGAACTTATGAAGAGAGGGCAATTCTTGGCAAAGGAAGCTGGGCATCATCCAGGCTCAACGTCTTGTGCAAATGCCGAGCACTGGGCACGCTAAAGAGCCAATGCCGAAACTAACGCATCGTATTCCGGGAGCCGGGTTAAAGCTGGCCAGCGCGGGATATTCCCTCGATCGATATAGCTCCGTGTGTCACCCTCTGCTGAGGGCGAGTTGCGACCAAATGGGCCTGTCGTCGGGACCAGACGTCTCTCAACATGTACACCCAGTAACGTGTGCGCGCGCGTGTGTACGAGGCAAGCATGCATGGCCGGGGGAAAGTCGTCAATCCTGCGCGATCGACAGCTGTGCGCGATCCGAGCCGGCATGAGCATCGATCTTGCTGGTCGTCTCCCACAGAGACGACGGACGGTATGACGAGCATCTGCCGCATGGTGACACGATGCGTATCACGGCTCTGCCAGCGTCGGCGTCAATGGCTGTGCGATCGTGGCCCATTGGCACATCCCCATGCTTCTCTGGCGCGCGCCGTCACACGGCCTTTTGATGTTCCAGGCTGACGCCCTGTCACGAGTTTGCTGGGGTCCTCGTCGTAGCTCGACATTGGGAAATACGAGAAGCACGGCGCGAGCATGTCAGGCTGACCGCCGTCTTCTTCAGGCGGGACGCGACGGGCTTTGAACGACTGCGGCTTGAATGTGGCGGGAGGCTGCTGAGCGGCCGAGCCGTGCGGGACCGACGGGAGGACCCTTGTCTCGCGAGAGCGGTCGACTGCTTATCTTCGCCCGGGGCCTAAGGCTAAGGAAGAAGAGGGCGGGAAAAGAAAGGAGAGAAGAGAAGGGATGGCAAGGGTCCTTCAGCTGTTGGACCCAACAATAACACCAAACACACGGCAAGACATCATCATCAGCCTCGACGGGTCGAGAAACACACACGACCACGAATCGACAGCCGTACATTTGAGAGCCGGGTCAAAGCCAACCTCGTCACATAAACGTAGTCGTCACAAGCGCGTACGCTGCATGCTGTATGTAACGACATGCATGCAAACCAAGGCGTTGCATGGGCCTGCTCGCCGACCTTTTTTCGTTGCGCATGGTAGGTGATAAATGCTCCGTCCACCTCCCTCTGTCTCTCCTTTCTCTGCGGGACATGGCCCTGCCTGCGTCCCTCACCGCGGGGGCGTGCAGCTCGAGAGAGGCGATGCTTGGCAAGCGGCGATGACGGGCTCAAATCGGCCGCCGACGATGTTGTACGTGGACGCATGGGCTTGTTGATTTCATCAGGCCGCGCATTTCGTCGTCAAAGCAGCGCCTCTCCGTCCGAGGTCCATGTCTGTGTATGTAAGTGCCCCTGAGTGCGATAGGGGGGATCCGCGGCGGAGACATAACGGGCCAAACAGAAGAAAAGAAGCAAAGGAAGAACGACGGCCAACGTAACGTGCGCTCCTCGCTCGGGAAAAGACTGTGTGCACAAGCCCGCCTGAATACCCATTGTGTGGTTGGCCGCCTCCCGCCAATCGGCCTTAAGCTGCCTCCCCCATCTCTCAAGCCCGTCCCGCGTCCCAGCGTAGAGGGCCGCCGTCCGTCTGCCGCCCGGGCTCCTTTATGGCCCTTTCGATCCAGACGCATTCTCTCCATGTCTCTCCGTGCGTTTGTGCAGGGGTGGCCGGCGCAGATGGGACCGGCAAGACAGGACGGCGGTAGGTACTCACGCGTCTTTGGCCTTTCCTTGTTCAATTCTTTCTTTTCTTTTTCAACATGTACGGCCCAGTGCCCTGTACATGGCCTTCTTGCTGTACGTAGATTGGTCCCTCGTGCTCACCGGGACGCATGCCGGCAAAGGCCCTGTATAAAATGCACCACAAGCTCGACCATTTGGCCCGCCGTTGCTGATCAGGCATAGGTGACGATGCATGTCCCCCCCTCCTCCTCTTCGCCTTCGTCCTATCCCGCTAGGATACGAGAGATTCATCCAGGACGACATGAGGCCATCCCTCCTTTCCGTCGCCAACCGGATCGCAGCTCGCTTCTCCTCACTCGCCCTCCATCTCCTCGCCATCGTCGATGCCCTCAGCGGACCGCTGGTGGTTGACGGTCCCCGGACCCGTCCTTTCCAGGCCTACTCCTTGTCTCGGGCCTACCCTTGGTCTTGTAGGCCCTCGTATCTCCTGGGCGGACGTTGACCCGGCTCGACGACAATAAAAGTCGACAACAGAAGTTCACGACGACCATGGCGACCATATTGGCCGCATCTGCCGGCCATTACCTCCTGTCGCACTGGCCGGACGCGGGTCCGAGTGTGGGCGGGTGCCTGCAATGCCACCACCACTACCAAGACAAGATCCGGCCCTCGCACAACCAACAACAAACCCCTCTCGAGACGGCCCCTGGAACCCGCTGCGCCGAGCTCGGCTTCCCGACTCGACCTTCTTTCCAATCCCCCGACGTTGTCCTCGCCCAGGTCGCAAACGATGGCGGTGCCTTGCCTATGCAGCAAGGCGGCTGCGGCCTGTGTTGTCATGACGAGCACACGTTTAGCCCTCGCCTCTCCCTCTCACGTGTGGCCGCCTATCTCCTGTTGTCGTGTCACCCGAGCATGGATTCGAAAGACGGCCGCTTCGATATGGCTGTTCTGCTCGAGGCTCAATGGCGCGACTTGCTGCTCATCGGGCTCTTGACCATCGTCGCCGCCCTCCTGGCCCTCGTCTACCTCTGCGCCCTTCCGAAACCACTGCCCGGGATTCCCTACAACAAGCGCTCGTCCAGGCGTTTGTTTGGGGACGTCGGCGAGATCCGCCAGTCGACCTATAGGCGGCAGTGGATATGGAGCCAGCCAAGCGTCCACGGGGCACCCATTTCCCAGGCCTTTCTCTTTCCCTTCCGGAGACCGACCGTCATTGTCTCCGACTACCGTACCGCCGTCGACATTTGCTCCCGGCGCGTCAAGGAGTTTGACCGAGGGACGCGAAACAGGGAGTGCGTCGGCTTGACCGCTCCCAACTTCCACTTCACCATGCAGTCGAGCGACCCGCGGCTGAGGCGACATCGGGAGCTGCTGCGAGACCTGATGACGCCGTGGTTTCTCAGAGAGGTAGGATTCCAGATCTCAGGCGCGTGCAACATGTGCTCATCGTCGGTTCAAGGTCGCAGCCCCGCGCATATATGACAGAGTCGCTCTCCTGGTCGACCTCTGGAGCTTGAAGCAGTCCAAGGCACACTTGCGACCCTTTCCTGCCGCCCGGGACCTTTCCCTGGCGACTCTGGATATGATTTCGAGCGCTGCGTTTGGCATGGAAAAGTCCAAGGCCGCCCTCAGCAAAGAGGTGCTGCGGGTTCAAAGCTTCCACCCCGAAGCCGCTTTCGAGACAAACGAGCCCGTCGAATTCCCCCGTGCCACCCAAGAACCGGACATTGAGGCCCTGCTCGACATGGCCGACATGATGGCCATTGCGCAGGGCAGCCCCTTTCCGACTCTCGCTCAGTGGCTGGCTTTGCTCAAGCCCAGGCACGCCCGGGCCCACTGGCACCGACGAGCTCTCCTCCGCCGACAGACGGCAAAGAGCCTGCACAGGCTCGCGTCCGTGGGGGATGAGAGCGTGCCGGACAGCGCCTTGGACGAGCTCCTCCGGCGGGAGCAGCGCGCGGCAGCCAAGATGGGCAGGGTCCCCGACTTTTGGTCTCCCGCCATTCGAGACGAGGTAGGATCGTGCCCGCTGCGGGGGACTATCTTTGACTCGTGCGCCTTGCTAATACCGCAACTTAGGTTCTCGGCTATCTTCTCGGGGGCCACGAGACATCTGCCACTGCCCTGGCGTGGTGGGTAAAGCAAAATACTCGCCACCAACACGTTCAAGATCGTCTTCGGCGCGCCCTCTTTGACGGTCACCCTGAAGCCGTTGCAGAAGGTCGCTGCCCGACCATGGCGGAGATTGTCTCGGTTTCGATCCCCTACTTGGATGCGGTACTGGAAGAGGCGCTCCGCTGCGCCTCGGTGGCCACCTTGATCGTTCGGCAAGCAAAGTGCGACACGCATATCCTGGGCTATCCGATTCCAGAGGGGACCGACATCATCATCCCCTTGACCGGACCGTCCTTTACAGAGCCCGCTCTGGCGATCCCCGAGTCCCTCCGCTCCGAGGCCTGCCGCAACGCCAAAGAGCGCGTCCCCGCCTGGGGCGATGACATTGCCGAGTACAGGCCGGAGCGGTGGCTGAAGCGTGAGCGCAACGCGGCCGGAGAGACGGTGGAGGTGTTTGACGCGCTGGCCGGGCCGAGCCTTGTATTCAGCTGCGGTCCGAGAAATTGCTTTGGGAAGAAGCAGGCGTATCTGCAGCTGAGGACGACGGTGACGCTGCTGCTGTGGAACTTCGCCTTTGAACCCATCGACAAAGCGCTGGATGGGTGGGACATTACCGAGAGCCTCGTCAATCTTCCCAAGAGCTGCTATGTGAGGCTCAGAAAGCTATGACGGCCGAGGGATACCCGGGCTGCATGCGAGGGGGACGTGTTGGGAAGGGGAGATGCATGATGAACATACGATGACAGGATGATGTGAAACTGAATACCCCTTGGGCAGGAGGCAGTAATTGTAAATGGCATGCAAGATGCAGCAACTGACGGATGTGAGTCGGACTGCCCCTGATTATCGCAGCTTGTCCATGTCTTTTATTTGCGAGTTAATTCCCCGTCGTCGTGAACCGCGCGTAAGCGAGAAGCCCGCGAGTCTTCATTAGGGCGCAGGAGCTCTTGCAGCCAAGGCCCTTGCCTCGTCGCGCAGTTCAGCCTGGCGGTTCAGGTAGCTGAGGTACGTCTGCCAGCCCACGGCGACGAAATTGGAGACGAGGGTGCGGTACTCGAGGGGCAAAAAGGCGAGAGTGATGAAGACGGTGGCGGGCCAGACTTTAAACGAGTTGAGCCAGCTGGTGGGCACGGCGTCGCAGACTCGCTGCAGAGCGGCGTCGAGTCCGTCGCCGGCGAGGAGGGCGTGCGAGCCAAAGAAGTAGACGTTGAAGGTCGGGGTGAAGACGAGCTGGTTGACGGCGACTTTGGTGACGAGGGAGCGGACGCGAGAGGCGTAGTTGAAGTTCTTGGAGAGGAAGACGAACCTGCCGAGGGAGAAGTGAGTATGCGCCGAGGCAAAAACGAGTCGATGGACATGCATGCACGGCTCACCACTTATAAAACGGCACGGCGGCGACGAAGCCAATGACGAGGGCCCGGGCCGTCCGCGCGGCATCGTACTCGCGGCCTCCAATGTGCTGGGCGCTCAGGTCGGCACAGAAAAAGACGACGAGGGCGCCGACAATCTGCGTCCTGTACGGATGCGCGCGCTGCGCCCGGCCGTAGGCCTCGGCGACTGAGCTCACGGGCCCGAGAGCCCACCGGAGCCGCTCCTTGAGCGTCTTGGCTGGGGCGCCCCCCGATGCAGGGTGCGGCGTGGCCCGAGGCAGCGGGGGGGGCGGCGATGCTGGCGGAGACGGCTTGGCTTTGGCGTTGGGCTTGGCGACGGGGGGTTTGGACGAGTAGGCGGCCGAGGAGAGGACGCCGCGGCGACATCGGAGCACGCACCCGGGCGGCGCGGCGCGGACGAGCAAGGGCAGCGGCATTGCTCTCATGGTGGACGACGAGGGCGTGTGTGGTGTTGGGGCGATGATGTTGGAGGAGGCAGTTTTTCTCATGCCCCCTTTTTCCCTAGTCCTTCCCACCCAAGGGGCCCGCTGCACTGGATGGCTGACGGCCACGGCCAACACCCCCTGGTGTTTCGGCCTGGCTCCTCTGTGCGACTCACCCGCATTGCGCTTCTCAAGGAGAGCGGATGATGGAGAGCAGCATCATCATTCCGTCCAACAAAACATGCAAGTTGCCCTGTCGCTGCGAGGACGACACTGTGGTTTAGAGTTTAGACGATGGACTCATGGAGCATGCTGTCCTGCACATTGTCCAAATCAATCCACCATGTGCTGCTCCCAATCGCCTGCGGCTTCCAGCATTCCCCTTGGCCATGTCCTCCTTCCGGAAGAGGACTTGTCTAATACCACGTGTCCATAGCAAAGGCCTCATCAGGCCGGCATCAGGCGGCTTCAACCGGAGCGGCCAGCGCTGGCTTCCGTCGGCGAATGCTTGATGCTACGGCGTCAACCCCTCTCCTCCATGCCAGCGCCATGCTCCCTTGCTCGACATCGTCAACACAGCAGAGACTTGCATCACCATGGCACAAAGCCCGTCTCGAGACTCGCAAATGGATGGCACCTGGGTCACGCTGGCACACCCCGGCAGTCACCGGCAGGCCGAGTCTTTGCCCGACCGCGTTCGCCGCGTCGAGGCAGACCTAAACGACATCAACACCTTCTACAGCATCTCCATCTCTCCCGCCCGACACGAGCGTCTGCAGCGATTCTACGCCGACGAGGCGCGGTCGCTGCTTCGGCTTGACTTTGACGCCCTTGGCCAACAGGGCAAAGTCGACTTCATCCTCCTGCGGAAATAT
The DNA here is from genome assembly GCF_020360975.1 of Hirsutella rhossiliensis. Lineage (NCBI taxonomy): Eukaryota > Fungi > Ascomycota > Sordariomycetes > Hypocreales > Ophiocordycipitaceae > Hirsutella > Hirsutella rhossiliensis. Next base: position 638,343 of record NW_025408682.1, on the reverse strand, counting down.
CTGCAGCGGAACACTCTCCAGCTCAGGGCCGAGCAAGATGGCTTTGTTCATCTGAAGCCGCTGCTGCCCTTTGGAGACATCATAATTACCCTCTGCGAGAAGCGAGAAAGGGTCGAGCCCATGGACGCCGAGCGCACCGCGCAGCAGCTCGACGACATCAACACCATGGTCGGCCGTGTCCAGCGAGACGTCGAGCAGGACAAGATCAAGATGGGCAAGACCAACGCCTTCAAGGCCTCCAACATTATCGACGAGCTGCGTGGCCACCTCGCCGAGTTCTTCGCCTTCTACGCCTCCTACGACCCCTCGTTCGACTACTGGGCAACAGTTCCCTACCGGACAGCCGACGGCGCCCTAGGCCGGCTTGTGCCGCTGATCCAGACACGCCTGGCGGGCGTGCGCCCCGGCGGTGCTGGCGATATCATAGGGGAACCCATTGGTCGCGAAGCCTTGTTGCGCGAGCTCGAGGCCGAGGTGGTTGCCTACTCGCCCGAGGAGCTCGTCCGGATTGCCCGTGACCAGTTCAGCTGGAGCGAGGGCCAGATGCGGCGAGCCTCGCGCGAGTTGGGCTACGGCGACGACTGGAAGAGGGCCATGGACCAAGACGTCAAGACGAGCTCCGTCCCGCCCGGCGAGCAGCCTGGCTTGGTGCTCGAGCTGGCGCGGGAAGGGGCGCGCTTCGTCGGCGAGCACGACCTCGTCACGGTGCCAGAGGTGGCTGAAACGTATCGCGCTACAATGATGAGCGCGCAGCAGCAACAGACGGCGCCTTTCTTCCTCGGCGGGCCTTCGATCCTGATTGCCTATCCGACTGCCGGCATGGCGCACCAGCTAAAGACCATGGTGATGCGAGGAAACAATCGCTACTTTGCGCGCGCAACCGCCTTTCATGAGCTGATTCCGGGCCATCGGCTGCAGCTCTTCATGCTGGAGCGTCACCGCAACTACCGGCGCCTCTTCACCACGCCCTTCTTCGTCGAGGGCTGGGCCACGTACTGGGAGTTGCTTTTCTGGCAGCGAGGCGACTTTTTCGTCTCGCCACGCGACCGCATCGGCCACCTCTTCTGGCGCATGCATCGTTGCGCCCGCATCCTCCTCACCGTCGGCTTCCATCTCGGACAGACGACGCCCCAGGAGTGCATTGATTTCCTCGTCGAGTCGGTAAACCACGAGCGCCACACGGCCGAGGCCGAGGTCCGCCGCTGGCTCTCGGGCCAGTACGGCCCTCTCTATCAGATGGCCTACATGGTTGGCGCCCTGCAGCTGCTCGCCCTGCGCTCCGAGGCCGTCGACTCGGGCCGCTGGACGGAGAAGCAGTTTAACGACCAGGTCCTGACCCTGGGCGCCATTCCAAACGAGCTGGTGAGGGCCTTGGTGCTGGACAAGGAGCTTGAGCCCGACTACAAGGCTAGCTGGAAGTTTTACAAGCTGTGAGGCTGGCTGAAGATGGGCAGTGGACAGGCTAGCTGGTTGTGTGCCAGAAGACCGCGTCACAGGGAACATGGATTGCGGAACAGGCTTGAACACAAGGGGTCCGTATTGGAGGGCCGGTACCGGCCATGCTGCTTGTTCTCTCAAAGATGTCGGTATCTGTGGTTATACTTGGCACTTAAATGGCACAAGGAAATGAAGAATGAATGAAACCTAGCCACCCAGCCATGTCAACGCCAAACCCTGTGGACAAGGGGCATCCTCAAATGTCGACCTCGTCCTCGTGCAGCAGGCCCATGCCGCTGTCATGCCTCCTCGCCATCTTCTGGCTGCCGCGTCGGACCGGGGCGGCAGCGAGGAAGCCTCCCGGGCGAACCACCGTCCTCGGCCCGCCGACAGACGAGCAAGCATTGTCCGCGGTCTTTGTCGAGCCGCTCTCCGCGCCGGGAGCCTCGCCCTCGGGAGCCTCGTCAAGAAACTGGCTCATCTGCAGAACGCGCTGTAGCTCGCTCTTGACGGCGTCCATGGCCGCCTTGGCTTTTTGCTTGTCGCCCCGCATCTGGGCCTCCATGTCGCCCTTGCCAACGCGCAGCTCGCGGATGATATCATGAGCGGCTCGGAGGGACTCGTTGAGGCGATCAATCTCGCCGCGCAGCTCCAGCACCCGCGCGTCACGCAGGGCAAGGGCGGCGCCGTGCTCCTTGTTGAGCGTTACGACGTGCCGCGTGCTGCTGTCCTGGACGTTGCTTATTTCCAGCTGCAGGCTCGTCGTGCGCCGCATCGCCGAGGCGAGCTTGCCCTCGAGCTCCGCGATGCTCGCCTCCTTGACCCCCAGGGTCTCGCGATCCGACTGCTGCCGGGCCTGATGCGCCCCTTTTATTTCCTGGCCTTCCTGCTCCATGCGCTCAACGAGCTTTTCGAGCTCGGCAATGTCGCGAACATAGCCGTCGACGGCGCCGCTTAGTCGTTGGTTGCCCACCTGCAGCTCTTGGATCTTGGCGTGCTTTTCGTTGAAGAGATGCTCGGCCGTGGACATTTCGAGCTTGAGCCCTTCGATGACGGATACTCGTGCGTCGAGCTGCTTGCGCAAGGACTGTTCAATCTCGTGGTACTCGTCAATGGTCGCTTCGTCTTCCTGCACCTTCTTGGCGAGGACGCGCAGGCGACTTAGCAGCAGGTCGAGGACCTCGGCGCCATGCGAGCTGAGCGGCAGGACAACCTCGCCGGGCGTGAGGTACTCGAGCTCGAGCCGTGCGGCGCGGAAGCCAGCGGCCAGCGCCACCACCATGTCACCGGCGTCGCTGCCGGGAAAGCCAATGTCGGCGATGGAGGAAGTCAGGAGGGCCAGCGCCGCGGTGCGGTCGGACATGGCCTGGACCAGACCCTCGACCTGCTGCTCCAGGCCGTGGACGCCCGAGGCCGCTCCAACAGCCGACAGTGTCACGGACGACAGGCGGTCAGCGACGCGTTCGCCGAGGCTTTGGTATGACTCGAGCGTCGCTGCTAGCTTGCGGACCTCGAGCCGCAGAGACGCCAGCTCCTCCTCCAGCTGCTCCTTGGCCGGGTCGGGAAAGCATGCTTGTACGCCAGCGTGGGACGGACCGGGAACCGCCAGTGGAGCGCGCCAGCACGGCGTCGCGGGGAGAGCAGGGCTGGTCGCGGGCGGCGTGGGAAAGGACGACCGTGCCCTCGACGGTGTACTGGCCGCGAGCTGGGCCATGGTGGCGTCGCCGAAGTGGTCCTCGTCGGGCGCCACGTCGGTGACATCGTCGTCGTCGTCGTCGACAAAGGGATCTCGCGCCGCCAGCGTCCAGTCGTAGCAGGTCCGGCCGGCCTGGCTGTCGCTGCGAGGAGTAGCCGGGACGTCCGAGCGCCGTTGAAGCTCATCCCTGAGCTCCTCGACCTGCTGCTCGAGGTCCCATATGCGGTCTGTGTCGATGACGACAGTGGCATTCTGCAGCTCGTAGATGTCGCGGTCCCGCATCTTGATCTCGGCCTGGAGGGCGCCAATCTCGGCCTGCGCCACCTTTGCGCTACGCTTCTTCTGCTGCTCCAGCCGGTTGAGAAGGTCGCGCAAGTTGCTGCGACGGATGCGTCGCTCCACGCGCCCGTCGGCGGTCTGGCGGAGGCACGCCGGCGCGGCAGGGGCTTCGAGGCGCGCGGCCACGGCGGCGTGCGGCGAGGGTCTGCATCTGCTCGGCGTCGAGGCGCGACGGCCGCGCGGGGTGCCGAGGCAAGTGCGCCGGATGCTGGGCGTCAGGCCGGTGCTCGGCGAAGGGCCCGGGTCGGAGAAGCGGACGGCCTTTCGGAGTCGGCGGGGCGTTCTGGGGTGGCGGCTCGGCGGCAGGGCGGCCGTCTCTTCGGCTTGGCTCGTTGGGCCGACACTGCGACGGGGCCGCCGGAGGGCAATGGGCATGTCGAGATCAGCCATGGCTGCGTCGCGAATCTCACACAGACGCAGGCTGACGGATGAAGGCTGGGGGCCAGAAACACGAAGCGATCAAAGCGAGGGCAGCCTGCAGCTGCCGAAACAAGTACGGGCCAGGCCTGTGTGAGGTTTCCTTTTATCAAAGGGGGACAAGGTAAACAAGCCCGTCTGAGGAGGCGTGTTGGCGAGACATGGCAGCTCCTGAAGCTCGACTTGTTTACTTACTTCCCATTTAGGCCTAGCCGCCGGTCGCGCTCAGCAGAGTGGGTCCCGCCCCGCGCTCTTCGGGGCCTGCTTCAGCCAACCGTTCGCCATGGTCCGGGTCTTGGCTCCGCGGCCGACGCGACTTGGCCCCTGTTTGTCCGTCAGGTGGGCCAAATCGGCACCTGCGGAGAAGGTGACCGTGAATTTCGGCATGCCAGCTCGGGCCAAAAATTCACGGTGGACCCTTCTCCTTGTCTGACCTCAACAAATCTGACAACAACCAACTACAAACGAGGCAGCCTGGCAACGAATTGATAGTGTCTCGACCGGATGGGCATGATCTACAGTCGATGACCATTCTTTCTTTCTTTTTCGCCAAGCAGCATGTTTTTGCTGTTGATAGTTGCTTAGCGATGCTCCGATGTCTCGTAGGCGCGCCCGAAGTCGAAATACACGCGGGCCTCATCATATCGAGCAAACGACTGCTCCAATTTTGATAGATCACGCCCAAACCTGACATCAAGGCTACTGTATAATTCTTTTCGGTATGATTAAAAACGGACAGAGACGCATCCGCCAGTCCTCCCATCGACCACTCACCCACGTCAACGCTCACCCCCACGCGTAGGCATCAACGACCCCTGCGCCCGCCACGTCCAGTCCTCCGTGTCCAGCCTGTAAATGTACACGTCGTCGCCGGCCGCCGCAAACAACACGCCCTCGTCCGTCGTCGCAATCGTCCGCGCCGCCATCTTGGTGTCGAGCCCGCGCCCGGCCTTCCTGCCCCGCGCGCCGGCCCTGATGCGGTTCTCGTCGACGAAGCGGCCCTCGGCGTCGAGGCTGACCAGGCTGAAGTCGTAGTCGGCGTCGGCGCCCGCCAGCTTGATCCAGCCCAGCTGGCGCGGGGGCGGCGCGAAGCCCATGTTTCGTCCCCTTTCGTCTACGTGTGCAGTGTGTCAGTGCCTTCGCTTTGTGTGTCACGGGAGAGGGCGGTGGCATACCTTGAAACGTGTCGTTGAGCTGATGGCAGGGCGCCTTGGCCTTGGGCGGTGGCCAAAGGTCGAGCGAACATTCCCAGGCAAAGAGTCCATCCTCGACCAGCACTGCCATCAGCACCCCGCTGGATAGCTTCCCCCAGTCTCCGGCCACCGAAAACAAGGGCGTTTCTGTCATTCCAGGGACCGGGTCCGGCAGAGACGCCACCTCCACAACCTGCCACGTGCTATCCTCGTCGGGCTTGTCGGTCATTGCCAGGCGCAGCTTCTGGGAGCTTGCGTAGGCGACGCCGAGCAGTTCCCTGCCCACGCTGCCCCGGTGCCAAACAGCCGACAATGGCGAGGATGACGAGGCAACGATGGGACCGTTGTTCTTCGTGAGCATGCTCCTCCTCCACTCTCCCTTGGTCTCCTCAAAAATGTGCGAAAGGGCGCCCTGGGTATCTAGGAAGAAGACATGAATGACGCCAGAGCTGCTGACCGTCATTGCCAGCGGCGTTCCGAGCTTTGCCTCGGGTAGGCGAGACTCGGCTTGATCTCGGATGCGGTAGTGCACTCTGCGACCGACGGACCACTCCGTGGCAATGAGGTCGTTCTTGTCGTCCTGCCAGACCAGAACTCTGCGGTGCAGCTCCGACGCGTCGCTCTTGAAGTACGCCGAGGCAAGCTGAGAGCTTTCGGAAAGTGTGAAGATCTCGGCCGCCGTCTTAGCTGGCTGCACGCTTGTCGAGGTTGAGGAAGATGACGATGGAAGGGAGACCGTCGACGTGGACGAAGAGATGCTGCTAGGTACGGACGACGAAGACGACGAGGACGACGAGGACGACGAGGACGACGAGGACGACGATGAGCTGAGCAATTTCTGTTCCGTGAAAGTCGCGAGAAAAGAAGACACGATTCCCATAACGGTCTCGTTTAATCGTGACGCCGAGTCAGTCGACATAGGCCCGGAGCTGGATCCCGAGGACGTCAATGAGGATGTCACCGAGCTGCCACTGCTCGACGAGGACGTCTGCAGCTTCGGCAAAGAAGAAAACGTCGACGACAGTTGCGTCGTCCCCTCATGAGTCGGGCTCGGGGAGGGAGTGCCAGCACCAGCGGTGTTTTCCTCGGAGCTCTGCGCACGCCTCTTGCCCAGCTCCAACTTGAGGACGACGCCAAGAATCACAGCCGAGGCGACCACAATTATGACGAGCACCAAGACGGCAAGCCAAAAGTGAAACTTTCGCCGGCGGTACCACGGGACGGCCGTTTGATCTGCCGCGTAATAGTGGTTATGGACGATTTCGGGGTTCAACGGCGGCGAGCTCGTGCCGCCGCCGCCGTTGAGCGTCGACGACGGTGCCCACGTGCCGGGCTCGACACCGTGGGTCATGCTTTGTTCTCGGCGTATAAGCCAGGGGATATCAAGGGGCATCTCTAGGTCGCATCGAAGGCGTAGCTCGACAAGGGTTGGAACCTAGAGAATAGAATAGTAGGGGCAAGAGTTCCGGCATCCATCTCGCTACAAGTGCTCTGTCATTTTATAAGAGGGGGTAAAGGCCCGGGAGGGACGCTGTGATGAGGACCTTACCATCGCCGGCGGATGAGCTGGGGTCACGCGGCATGCGGCGATGTGACTCAAGGGCTCGGCGCAGTGGGCCTGATCAGGCGTCTTGAGCAGTGCTTGTGTGTCAGTTTTGCGAAGCGTCGCCTACGGATATGTGATCAGTGGCGAGGGTTTTGACAGTGGCGGAGTGCATGGATATATCCGCGGCAGGCTGCACGGGCAAGAGGTTGCCTTGTGAGTTGGGACAACAGAAGTCCCGCAGGGAGCAGAGTCTGGAGAGCAGAGATTTGTATCTGAGACGTGTTGTCCCAACACAGAGCAAGCATCGTATGTTGTTTGTCCAAGCCGCCGAGGGAGTCAGTCGCCACGATGGCGCCTCTCTTGTGTCGCTGCAAGCACCTCAGTTTGTTTGGCATTCCCATTCGGGTTTTTCATCGTCGTCATCAAGGGTGGGGGCTTTCGAGGAAATGTCACTTGGCCATCCTCGAGGGGTCTCAGCCTCTAGGGCGCCGTTGGCAACTGGGTATCTTGCCACTGAATCGGGGAATACACCGAGGTATGCACTGCATTTGGCGATGGAAAGCTTGGCTGGCGCGGTTACCAATGTTTCTTCTGCAGTCGCCGGAGAGGTTTCGGCACGCTGTATAGACTTGGGGCTGAGAAGCGAGGTCGTCAGGCCACTTCAAGCGGCCCAGTTCTTGATATGTCAAATGGTTATCCTTCTCTCCTCACCTGAAGAGTTGGCTCGTCAGCGAATCAATCAGTAAGCTGGGGCCGTTGCTTGCCGCCACAGTCATGATCAACAACAATGCTTCGGCTGTTCATCCAGGCTAATCCCATCAGAGTCGCCGGCGCACATCCTGTGACAGGACTAGCTGCAACGTTGACGTTGCCTTTTATCAGCCCTCTTTTTTTGGGGAAGGGGGGGAATGTTTGCTCTCTCGGGGCAAGGAGCCTGCTTTGGGAAGCCGAAGAATCCGACTTCGAGGTTTCTGGGGCTTGCTGCCTGCAAGGTGGGAGGCAAACATTGACAACACATGCTAGGTACTCCTTGTTGATAGCGAATCAATAGGTATGGTTTGGACTGTGACTCCCAAGAGGGGATTCGAAGTAAGGGACTGGCCGAGCTTTGTCGCACCGCCAAAATCAAGGCTGCCCAGGCATAGGTTATCGACTGAGCAGCAAGCCACGGTCGGAGTGACAAGGCTTGGAACTCAGGACACCGGATCGGCGTGATGGTGGGCTGGCCGGCAAATCTCGTGGCCATCAGGCACAGTACATGGCTTCTATCCGTTTGCTCGCCAACAAGTGCTCTGAGCCAACCCTGCGATCGTTCTCGCGATGATTCGAAGCTCCCCAATCTGCGAAATGTGCGAGGCGTCGCTGGGCAGCGGAGTGCGATGCGTACAAGCCGGCAGTGCACAAAGCGACGAGCAAGTTCAAGTTCCTGCGGCATTTGAGGCCGGTCGGTCGGGAACGGCCAATCCTCGCGTCGGGTTACTGGATCGATTCGTTGAGCTGGCGGTCGTTGTTTCCGGCGCTCGTGATCGGGTGCTGACTAACCCGATTCGACTCCAAGCTGCGGCCGGCAAGAGTTGAGCGATGAAGTCAATTTCTCACGCCACTCCCCTTTGGTGGACGACGAGCGAATCAAGAATCGTCGGCATCTCTTCCCCCAAGGGCACCATCATGTTTCATGGTCATGCTCTCTTGGCCGGTCCAGATCGAAGCGCCTCGTCCACTCCCGCGACCGCCTCGGGCTGCTGAGCCACGGCCTCGCCCTCTCCGCCCTCGCCTGCCCGAGGACAAAATGCCACATCGCCAACCCCGGTGATGCCGCCATGTCCACGTCTGGAGCCGCCTCGACGCCTGCGCCACTCAAACAGGTCAAGTTTGTGGCGTCGGATCCAACCCGTGGTGGACTGCCCGTGAAGCGCAAACAGATATCGCAAGCCTGTGATGCCTGTCGACGAAAAAAGGTAGCGACTTGATCTGTACCACAGACAACAGTGGCTTTGTTGGCTGATTCACCCGGTGACGAGCAGAGACGATGTCTTCATACCGAGCAACTAGCGACAGACGATTCAGTCTCGGCCGCCGATGATCAGCACGGTCACAACTCATCCCCATCTCAAGCATCGTAAGTTTCATCATGCCTTCGCTTTCTTTCCTGTCCATGCCCAATGACAAGTCAGTCCCGCCACTTTGTCATCGCTCCCCACGCCTCGTGTTCGCCAGGCAGCCTTGCCGGCTGGGCATGGCATCAACCATACTAGCAGCCCGTCGGACATGGCGGCCGCGTCATCCTACGCCAGGACCCCAAGACCGCCTCACGACGCTTCCATGAAGCCACAGTCCTCCCGCTTCGTCGGCGACCTGAATCCCGAGGCCATGTTCGTTGAAGCAGCCCACCGGCAGCAGTCTCAAAATGGCGATGTCGGCATATGGCTTTCATCTGCCGCCTCGGGCACCAACGGCCAACTTTCGCAGTTCATCACCTCTCGACCGCCCCCCATGATGGACCGGTTCTTGCTCCCCTTTGTCAGGGAGCATTGCCTGTCATTTTTGCCCCCCGAGGAAGACTTTGCCAAGATCAGAGCCATTTTCATCAACAAAATCCATCCAATCTTCCCCGTCATATCCATCAACGCACTTGGCGGGAGCCTCGAAAATCCTTGCAACGTGGTCCTGCGCCAGCTCGTCTGTATGTCCGCTTCTACCGATCCAGAGTCGTCCCAGTATCTTCGCCTTCGGAGCCGGGGACAGGATCCACTTCCGTCCAACGAGTACTCGCAATCGCTCTCGTCAGCTGTCCGAGCCATCCTCGAGACGAGCATCATCACCGACAGGGTGTTACACATACAGGCGCTCGTCCTGCTGTCCCTCTACACCCAGCCGACTTGCGCCGAGGAGGCGGATCTCCCTGCACAGTTCGCAGGCAGGGCGATTCACCACATCCACACCCTTGGTTTGCACCTGCTAAGATATGACGCCCCCAACTGCGACGACCTCAACAACCTCTTCTGCGTTGTCTGGGCCCTGGACCGCATCAATGCCGCCGTATATGGGCGGCCGTGTCTCATACATGAGCGAGACATTGGTGCAGATCTCGAGGCCTGCATCAAGAAACGCCCGCCATGCTTCCGCCTGTTCTTGTCAGTCGTGCAATGGCTGGACCAAGTCATCGAACTCTACCGGCCGGGCCCGAGCGCCGAGGTTTCTGGACTTAACAAGATTGCGTACATTGACTTGCCCGTTCTCGAAGCTATGATTGTCGATGCCGATGCTCTCAATGTTCCGTCCTCGCTTATTTCTACCATCGAGGTATTATATCATGCCGTCGTCGTTTTGTCGTGTAGGCTACCGAGGCCTGGTACTATGCCGGCCGCCTCGACTTTGCCCCCTCCCTCGGCGAATGCTCGCCGTTCACTCGCTGCTGAGCGAATCGCTTGCGCCGTCCCGCGGGATCACCTCAGCCCGATGCCCTTTGTGCCATATGCCGTTTCCCTTGCGCTGAGCGTCGAGTATCGCAAGATGAGGCACAGCCGGCTGCCCATGTTTCGCGCAAGGTCGATGAAAGCCTTCAAACGCAACTGCGAGCTGCTGAGAAAATTCGGTGGCTTTTTTTGGAGCGCAAATGTGGTCGCCGGCCTGGGTGAAAGGGTCCTCAGGGAAATGGAACGGGCCGCTTCCAGTTTGACCAAGGAAGCGAGCCCGCCGCGATCAGATGCGGAGTCCCGGCCGCCTCTGACCAGTCAAGAGGACGCCGCACCCGCTCGCCAGCCCGAGATGGCTGTCAATAGCTCAACGGCAGTCAATTCGATTCCGGGCATGGATAATGCAGTTGACTTGATGCTTGTTGATGAGATGTCGGGGCAGGATGTCTTTAGTCATATCGATCCCAACTTCAACCTGGACGCCGTGGAAGATGCTTTGGAGGCAAATCTCGACATCTCATTGCCACTGAACTGGGGAGACTGGAGCCAGTTTGCGACTTGATATGCATGAATTCGACAAGAGGCCAATTATGTCAGTCGAGCATGGTGCTGGTCTATTACGGATGCAGGAGGAGGCTACGGCTCGGAATGTACTGTACAGTACTGGAAAAACCATCAGTCAGCAAAATACTGCTCTTGCTGCTGTTGTGTTTACTCACTGCCGTCTTGGTTGTGCCAGTCTTCCCTTCAGGGATATAGGCGCTGGGTGTCGACGAGCAGCTTCCCCGGAGCGGCAGGTATTTTCCCAGACTCGGAAACCTTGCCCGGGCGGGACCCACCCCGGGGCCTCGGAGCGTCGACGGAGTAAGCGCGGGCGGTGATGTAGAAACATTTCCCTTTTCGGCCTGCTGTCTGAAAAGCCTGGCGCCTTGGCGGTGGTCAGCAGTGGCGGTGTAATTGCTGCTCTAGAGAGGCGACGACGCGGCGGGTATGAGGATGCGAGGCTTCTATCGGGTGGTTCTTAAGGTCATTATCGGTGATCATTTATGTTCTCTGGATGTGTGTATATATATATATATGGCTTGTCAAGTCGTCTGCTTTTGCGCAGTCTCTCGATTTGGTTTCTCACAAACAATATACATCATACGTCAGTTGCATCAGACTCGAGGACCGCGGGCAATCAACCTCTGTTTCCTTTAACGGCCTGACCTCACGATATCTCAATCGCCTGCCCCAGCCAGCTCTCGTCAATTCTTACAGCCGACGTTGCAACGGGATCTCCCTCCACCACCTCATCCCAGCCTCCATGGCGGCACCGACGACACGTCCGCCCCAGCAGAGCCTGTGGCATGGGCACGCGCAGACGCAACACCCTTCCCCGCTTCCCCGGGTGACGCCCGAGGCCCGGTCCAGGTTCGAGGCGCTGTTCCGTGAACACAGCGGCGGGAGGCCGTACCTCACGGGCGTCGAGGCGGCTGCCGTGGTTTTTGCAGAGCGGCCTGGACAAGGCTGATCTGTCGCGCGTGTGGGAGCGGGCCGACGTCAATCAAGACGGACGATTCCGCGTGGAGGAGTTTGTCGAGGCCATGTGGTTGATTGATCTCCAGATGAGGAGTCATCAGCTTCGACCTGTTTCCGCGCCGCCGGCCTACAGCTCAGAGCCACATTATCAGTCCTTGTCATATCATAGCTCCGCCGGTTCTCCCCAGCCATGCCCGCAACCTCCATCCTCGTCATGTGAGGGAGTCAATACATCTCCATATCCCCCAGGCTACACTTGCGAAAATACTTCAGCTCGATATCGCACGCAGCAATATTATGTTTCCCCTCAAGCATGCGGCACGACGTCTTTGCTCCCAGCCCCGCCTTTCGTTCAGGCGAGTTGCCCTTGGGACAGACAGTACGCCCCCTCGAGCACTGCGCCGGCTTACGCTGCATGGCACCCTCAAAGCCTGTGGCAGGGTACAACGAGTCCCAGTATTCCCCTTGAGACGCCCGATGCCATGGCCATGTCCAAAGCCATGATCTGCCGGGGCTGCGAGGTCGGCATCCTACCGGGCGACGTCATCTTCCACTGCAAGCGGTGCAAGAGAGGCGGGCTCAGCTACTGCGAATCGTGCTACGCCCCCAGCAGAGCATGCGGCCACGGCATGAAGCGAGTCAAGCTCGAAGACGACAAGCTTCCCGTGCGCGACAAGGACGGCAGCCTAGGACTAGGGCTCAAGTGCTACAAGTGCAAGACAAAGATGGTGAAGAAGGAAATTTGCTTCAAGTGTAACAGCTGTTGGGATCCCGACCTCTGCGCGAGTTGCTGGCGGCAGCCGGGCAAGCGATGCAAACACGCGGGCAAGGGAAAGGTGAAGATGTGCAAGGTAGGGAGGAAAGGCGATGACGATGAGATGGCGGATGTGGTAGACGGCATCATATCTGTGTTTATTGGTTAATAAGAGAAGAACTTGAGAGCCGAGGAACGGAGAGCGTCACAATTTGATGAAGCATAGTCAGGAAGGGTATCCACGTCCTCTTCCCAAGGCGAGTACAGAAGGTCTCTGTCCAGCTTAGCCTAAGCCACCTCTCCAGACACGGCCTTGAGGCGCATGCCAGAGCCATGTTGTTGCGGTGCGAAGCATTTCGACTCGGTCAAGCCTGTGGTGGCTCGGGCTGCGTTCCTCGTAGAATGGCTGGAGTGTATGTTCAACTGCCCGCCGCTTTCATCGCCCCCCAGTCTACCACAGTCATGATGGGGGACCACTGGTATTCGCTAGGGTCGGGAGCAGAATTTTTGAGAGTAGCATCGTGACGGGAAGCCCAAGTGCAGGTGATTCCGGGCGGACAGGTGCGTCTCGGCAAGGTGACAGTAGTGACGGCATCAATCCGCCAGTGGCGTGCCTCTGACAGTCATTCACTTGGGCGGTTTGTCAGACAGGTCCGTCGGCTTCCCCCGAAACTGATTCCTGATCTCCTCTGCGAAGTGCTTGAAGAAGCCCCTGCTGGTTCCGGCAGGGGTAGGGTCGGCCGTGGCCTCTCCCGGGGCCAGCGGCTCGTGCGGATTCGAATTCCGGCCATGCTGCTTGTCATGGATTGCTTTGTGGATACGGCCGACGGCACGATGGAACCCGGGCTGTCGGAGGATCTGTACATGAAGATGGTCAGCCTGAAGATCGCTTCAAACGTTGATTCAAGACGGTGAGGCGCGTACGAGTGCGATGATGCGGTCCTGGATAGATTGCAGTGGTTAGCGCACGGAGTGGCGAGAGGAGAGACGGAAGGGGGCGAACCTCAAAGGCCATGATGGCACGTAGCACCCACATTTGCGGCGACATGATGGACACTGCCGGTGCGGATGTTATAGGGCGCTGCTTGCCTGAAGTTGGGAGTTGACGGTGATGGAGAGTCGTGATGACGGAGGTTTGTCGGATTGCCGGCAAACGACGTTGGTCAGCCATCAGCGGCTAGAGGCGGGCCGCACTAACAATCATTTGCCTACCCGGGAGCTACACCACACCTTGGGAGTCCACCTCAACCTGGCTCTTTAGACAAAAAGTTACGGAGAACTGTTCCCAGGTCCGATAGAACATACAATTGCATTTTTCGGCAAGGACGGTTAAGGGTCGGTGGATGAGATGATTCAGATGGGGGTTCCAACTTTGAACGTTGGATCTATCATCTGGCCAGAGACATGGAGTCGAGGTAACGGATTCGTTGGACGGATCGCAATGGAAAAATTACCAGAATCCCGCCCCAGAGCATTGACCGTGCTATTTTGATGTTGCAGCCTCCAACCCTCGTGCTGTCATTTGCTGCAACATACCCAGCTCTTTAACCGATATAATGTCGAGCAAAGGTCCACAAGAATCGACTCGCAGGGCCGAGACAGATGACATCCTCGATGAACTCGATGCGATTAAAGACAAGTTGACGAATTTCTGTGGGGAGATCGACTAGGTGAGAGCTTATGGTGTCGCGGTGAGCCGGCAAGCACTTTGGTCGCTGTCGACTTTTCGCTTCGCTTGTCCGCCCATCAGGATATCCTGGAGCGAGTCGCCAAAGGCCGTTTAGGTGGCACAACAGCCACTTCCGGACTCTGCTTGTATAGATAGCCTTGTGGATGAGGTAGGACCATCGCCGCTCGGGGCACAATTGGTACTAGGCCACTTCGGCTAAGAGTCGTCCTGCCGCGAGACCAGCGCGCGGGACGCAAAGGGACTTGGTGTGGACAGGGTTAATAAGAGGCGGGTCGAGCGGCTTTTGCCAGCCTGCGGTCTGCTCAGTCCGGCCCGACATGTAATGGTCGTGGCTATCTACTCGCGCCACCCCAGCGAGAAGGTGGACGGCAGACCACGTCATGGTGAAGCTGTATTCTCGCAGTGCTACCTGCCAGGAAGCTTACAGCTAGGCGATCAAGTAGCACTTACTTGTGTTGCATTGGTCGTGAAACCTGTCATCAGTTTCGCGTGGCAGAGATATCTCGAAAGTCAATGCTACGGCTCACACCTGACACAAGCCATGATCTCCAGACTGAGTTTGTAGCAAAGCTTGCGCGTACATCTCGCATGAATCATGCTTACTGGGGTGGTCAGGACGATTGTGTTTCGAAATGCTTCTTTTCATTCTATCTTGGCGCACTTCAGACCACGTTCGCCCTGTGTATGACGCAAGCTTTCCACACATTCAGGAAGAACCCACTCAGTCGTCCCAAGCTCATGCGGGGAATTCAAAGCCGGGCACGTGCGGGGCGAGGTAGGGCTTGAGGTAGTCCAGCTTGCCCAGGGGCACGCCCTCCTTGCGCATGATGTTGTAGGCCGTCGTGACGTGGAAGAAGAGATTGGGCAGGGCATAGCCGTTTGTGTATCCAAGGCCCGAGACTTGAACCTCCTTGCCCGGGCCCATCCCCAAAGGCACCTTTTCCGTCGTGTAGTTGTTGATGGCATCCTTGTCTGTCTTGCTCAGCATCTCCTGGACCTTGTCGATGCGGGCGTACATGTCCTTGAACGTCTTGAGGTCATTTTCCATCTTCTGGGGCTCCTTGCCCGTCAGGCGGGCCTGCATCTTTTGCGCCAGGTCGGTAACGATGTGTATCTGGAAGGTCAATGGCAGCATGTCGTCATAGATCCTGGCCTCGGGCAGCTTGGCGGCGTTGGGGTGGGCTTCGCCCTTCTTGAGGATGGCCGTCAGGGTGTTGAGCGAGTCCTGGGCCACTCGAATGGAGGCATCGTACAGCGTGTATTGCATAATGGCGATTTTGGTGTGGTGGTTTTCTTGGTCTAGGTGGGAAGGCCAAGTTAGTAATATTCATAAGACGAAATGGGAGCATGCAGCCGAGACAGACTGCTGGGCTAACAAGAGTCCAAGACGTCACCTTGCGCAAGCTAACCTTGTCTGGTTCCCTTGGGGGGTTGTACGAAGATGGCGCGATTGTTGCGTGATGGCAAGAAGGCCAAGTCTTGTCTCTTATAAATTCACGGCGTAGGCTGATGTGTCTGCGAGGTCTTTCATCACTGCTTCACGGGCGAGCTTTCTTCCTATATATACTGAAGTGACGCACACTGCATCGTCCTTCGGCCCATGATAACCTTGTTTCCCCTCCGCCTGCCACATCATCCACATCATCCACATCTCCGCCCTCTCCACCAGCTTTGACCCTTTTTTGTTTCCTTTTTGGTCTACACTGCTACAGGAGAAACTGGGCTAAACACTCGCTTACACAAGCCCACAGCACCCACTGCCACCCAATGTCCGACCCCTTCCCTGTCAACTCCTCTCTCCGCTTTCTCTCTTACGGCAAGGTGTCCGTATGCGCAGCTACTCATGTTGGTCGTGAAGCTAACGAACAAGCCGGCCAACGTCACATCCCGAGCTGATCTGGCCAACAGGGGCATGGTTGGGTCCAGTTCCAAGACCACGGGCTGACTAATTGCGGGCTCGTCGGGCATCGTCCATGAATTCAAGACGCAAGCGGCAAGGGCGTGTAGCTTTTCGCTCTTCGCTGTCAACGCTGATGACAAACCGACGAGCGAAACTCTCCGACAGGGCGGCGTCAGCTTACGGCACGGACGCATGAGCCTCTCACTCAGCCTCAGGGGCAACCAAAGTCCGCCTCCAAGAAGCTACGACAGAGACATTGAATATTGAGGCGGTCAGTCGGCCAGAAGAAACGGCTCGTCGGACACGGCTCGTCGGGCACGCCTCTCCACATTCAACAGATCGGTCATGGCATTGGGAGCCAGCCTTGTTACTCGGCGTGGACGGCGGACTTGCGGGTCTCGATTCCCCAGGTCATTTGCTGTTCCTGAAGTTGACGAACACCACCCCTTCTGCTTCTCGGGTTGTCGGCACTGCAAAGTCCACGTCACACTGGTCCCCGGGAAGGCCAGTGGGTGGTGGCATGCCGACAAGTCTTGGAGTCTTCGATAATGATCCCCCGGCCCTAGTCATCAAATCCCCGCCCGATCTAGTGGCCGCAAGGACCTTCAAAGGCCTCAATATCCGCTGCTGGGCTGACAAATCCGGAGCTGCGGTCTGGTGTCTTTGTCGTCATCCTACATGGCGCTTCTGCACTCAACTCCGCGCTATGGGACGTCAGCATGGGGCCTTGATCGTGTGGTGAGACTCGGCCCAGCATGGACAGTCCCAGATGGTCCTTCTGCGGGATTCGGATTTTATGCCGGACTTTAAGTGACGAGAAAAGAGAACTTCGTTATGGACGCGAGAGGAGACTAGAAGCCCAGGATTGCGTTCGCCTTTTCCACCACGTCCCTCTCTCCCGGCAGCGCACCCTCCCTCACGTCAAATTTCTCTAGCCCAAACGCCTGCCGGCCCGCCGGCGTTGTCCAACCCCGCATCATTTCTTCGGTTGGTCGGCCGACGTGCCGGGCTTCTCCTTCTCCACCTGGGAAGTCCGGGCCCGGCGTGCCCCGCCGGAAGGCGTCCCGCTGACGGGCCAAGTACTCGGCGTTGAGGGCCGTGACGGGGCACACGGGGATGTAGAGCACGCTGGAGTCTGAGCCGCCTCCGTGGACCTTGTCGACCGAGTGGATGGCTGCCGGCCGTGTTAGACTTGCGTCGCTTTAGGCACTCCCGATGTTGCCGGACGCAACGGGGAAAAGAGGCACTCACTATCGCAATGCCACGCGACGAAATCGCCGGGCTTGATCTTGGGCACGTGGATCATTGTTCTTTCCAGCTCCAGGTGCGGATGTAAGTCGTCGGTGAGCTCTTGGCCGTGGCCCGGCGACGCACCCTGAAGCTCGCTCGTCATGTCTGCCCTGCCGGTAAAAGCCCAGTTGCTCTCGTCGAGGAACCGCGGCCCCTTGGTTGCGTTTAGGGGTTTGAAAAAGGGCCGCAGCAGGACATAGGCAGTTGCCATGTGCATTAACGGATTGACGAGGAGCGTGCCCTCGTGAGGCCCGGATCGTGACATACTCATCCAGCCTTGCCACATGCGAAAGACGGAGCAGGCGCCGAGGCCGTCATAGAGGTTGTTAACGGCGTCGACGCGGCCACTTGCATCCCACGGATCGTGCTTTTCCCAGTGGCCCTCGAGGACGCGGTCGTACACGCCGCCGCGCCCATAGCCGTCCCGCTCCCAGCGCTCGACGCTGCCGCCGTCAATGTGAGGACCGAGGGCGAAGCTGGCATCCCCGGGCTGGCGGATGCGCAGCCTGTCGGCGTAGGAGAGGGGGTGGTCCAGCGATATCTGGGCCGTGGGGGATGACGTGTGCCACAGAAAGGACATGAGGTGCTTCTGGACCCGCAGGAGCGAAGGGTGAGAGCGTGCCTTGAGTTGAGGGCCTGACCAGTAGAGCTCGTAGACTTGGGGGTCTCGAGGCGGGAAAGCTATCAAGGGACGTGTTAGCACGGCTTGCTTGAAGCACAGAGTGACTTTGACCGAGACTCGAGAAGCTGGAATGCGCGGAGACAAGGCATGGATGGATCTGGCTGACCTCTGGTGTGGGGATTCTTCCTGACATAGTCCTCGATCTCGTCCTTGTACCCCCTGGCCTCGTCTTCGGGAATGACGCCTCGAACGACCAAGGCGCCGCGCTTCTTGATCTCCCCCTTCAACCTCTCGCAACCGGCCTCCAAGTCGGCAAAGTCGACCTGAGGGATGACATCAGAGCCCTTGGCGGCAATAATGTCATTCTCCCGCTTAAGTTGGCGCAACAGTCTCGACCAACTCTCGACAAGCTTGTCCTCCCGCCCCCGCACCAAGTCACACTTGAGCTGCCGATACCGGTCCGGAAGGGGCGCGCGCTCGGCTCCCGACAGAGACACGAAGGCGTCCGAGATGTCGCCCTCTTTCTTGGACGACGACTGGGCGGCCGCAGCGGTGGATGCCGAGCGGCAGAACTGCGGGCTGGCGCGCCGCGTCAAGTTGCTCAGGCCGGGGCGCAGCATGGTGCTTTGCAGAGAGTACGGAGTTGTGTGAGAGATATCAAGTCGTACAAGAAATATGTGGTGATAGGAGCATCGTCGAGTCGGAGCTGGGTGCCGTTCTGTTTATAACCCCCTCACCCTGGTGTAAGTTGGGCGGGGCTTCCCCTTTTAGGAAGTCCGCTTCCGCCTCCACAACCGGTTCAGTTCAACGGCGCAACGAACTTGCCACGCGACGCGACGCGAGACCTTGAACTCACTATTGAAGGAGACATGTGGCACGGCAATGTTCATGCGCAGCTTGGCACGCCTCCATCAACGTACATCATCGTCCAGCGGGTTGGAAATTGGCCATTCTTCACCACGTGCGACCAACAGACCCGAGGTCGTGGCGACTTGCATCGCATCGTCCAAATGCGGCGAGGCAATTTGAGATGAGAGCGCGAGTTGACTTTGGTGTTACTGGATCAAACGGTAGTGACTTTTCTGACACCCAAGCCGTCTTCAAAGCGGTTCTGGCATGCCTTGTACAAGCCGAGATCCTTGCCAGTCCGAGTCCGAGTCGCCAATGCGCAGCTCGCCCCTTGCAGCTGGCCTTCGAGGGGTCAAGACGTAGGACACAGATAAAGCACCGCATCCTCTGTGAACCGAGGCCACAACTCTAGACAGCTCGAACCTGCAACCCCGGAAACGAAAGGCCCATCCACCGAGTCAGTCGCCGAAACGGCGGGTGTTCTTGGGCGACGCCTAAGCCAGACCAACGAAAATCGAAGCCGGCCGGCACCAGTTGGCCCAGAGTGCCCTTTGCACCCTCAAGCGAGCATCGATGCCTCGACACGATAACCGCCCGGCGCTGATAGGCTGTTGGCAGTGCCGTAGCTCAACCGCAACACCATCAATGCCGCGATGAAGACGGCAGTTTGCACAATGCATCTCGTCAGGCCTGTCCGCCTGTGCGACGTTACCCGGGGCTCGGGCCACAGTTGTTAGGAGCCTGTCCCATTGAACGCTGTCAAACTTCGATTGGATCTGATTTTTGGCGGTGTGTAGGCCATGCTCCTTTGCCGTTCCGTTTGGTGGTTGGGTTCCGTTGAGCGGTCTGCTGCACTTTTCGAGAACGATAAGAAGCATGAGTAGAAGCAACAGGGCAGTCCTGTTGTTTGAGACATGTACTTGAAAACGGGAACAACGAGGCTTTCTAGGCAACGATTCTGGGCTTTGTGGTACCGACACCATCCGGTCCATGCTCTGTACGATAGACTCGCTCAACACTGAAACAATTCAGCATAACATGAGTGGGGAAATGGACTCTTCAACTACCATCCTGGCGCCGCACGCTTTGTGATCTGGGCTCTTCGATTGATGTTGGAAGGCAACGGCGTGAATCCAGGACGCGTTCAGTGTTTGTGACGCGGAGGGCTTCACCTCGTGACCAACACACTTATATCAGCTCATTCACCTAGCCATCGACAGAACCACGGCAGCAAAACTATAAATCGAGCTGTTTCCTCCTGTACGTACCGATCACCACCTCTCGCTCAAGCTTCACCAATCCGAAATCAAGGACGAGAAAAGAAGTCGCAAAGATGACGGACCGCAGCGTGGTTGAAACAGAGTTCTACTGCTCAGAGGATGAGGACGCAAAGACCCCGACTGCCAGATCGGGAGTCCTCCCCGACGGCGAGAGGCGACGACAGCTCGTCCGCCAAGGAATCGACAGCGACATCTTGGCCATCTTGGACCACAAATTCCTCGACGGCCACAACCGGTGCACCATTCTGAATTCCACGGGTCCCGATTTTTGCAACCCCCGAACCGGCCAGCCTGCTTTTGTGGTTATAACCGCCCTTCAAGATGCTCTTGACCGGCATTTTCTCAACCTGGACAAGAAGAGGACGCTATTCGAGATCCTGGGATGGAAGTTTGAGTGCCTCGCATGCCATGAGATCAAGGCACCAGCCGACTATCAAGGCACCTCGTACATATTTTGGGGGCCAGAGGTGCCCGGATCGTGCTATCTACGCAGCGGTCCTTGTGTGGCCTGCCAAGAAAAGGCGAGGAAGAGCAAACACCCGCAAGCAGGAATCGTGCCTTACAAGGTCGCTTATCCCGAATAAGCCACCACCCTACAGGGGCCTTGATGGGAGAGGGACGACGGTAGAGCTCATGTGGGCCCTTCCTCCGAGCAGTTGAGGTAGAGTTGACAATCTCATCTGACAGGGGCACTTCGGGAAAGCGGGTGAAACCGAAGGAGGGCTCGGTGGGTAGACTGGAAGCGTTGCCGAGGCAAGTAGTGCACGCATCTCCCAGCGGCGAGGCGCAATTTGCATCGCGCCAGACATGTCATGGGCTGGGCATGTTCCATAGCCCGACGATCAAAAGGTGATACTGCCAGGCGGCAAGAAGTAGAAACATCAACCAAGTAAGTCTATTCTCAAAAATCGTCTATTGCTAGCCAAGTAGCCCTAATAAAAGGCACCAGCTTTGCGTTCCTGGAGACAGTCCCACCTTGCATAGCCGAAAGGCTTGCAGCCTCAACAGCTCCTCATGTCCAGGGCATAACGTCAAACGACTTCTTTTCATAGTTTCCAATCATCTCCACGGTGTCCACGCGACAACATAGCCCAATCGCCTTTGCGGCCCTGGAACGAATCGACCGTGGCAGCCCCCGGCATGTTGACGAGGGGGGAATACTCGGGCCGCCTCCACCGCCGGGCGATGTGCTTGATATTCGCCTTGTAAGGCCAGATGACGATGACATGGGCGTCCAGTTCGGTGCGGTTGACAAGTCCATGATTCGAGCGCAACTTTGACTCGGCACAGGTGCTTCGAGACAGATTCGTCGGGTTCGCGAAGCAGGACAGCCCCTCTACATCCCCAGCTGCACCCGAGGACGGTAGACCACCCAGACGATCGAACTGAAGAAAACAAGCGTTCATTTCTTCGATGTTGGTGGGAACGTTCGAGCACATTCCCTGAACCGCACGAGCGCGCGGTTCAACAAGGAGACAGCCGGCAAGGCGTGACTCGAGCTCGGGACGACAGAGAATTTGAGGAGGTGCATACACGCACGCATCTCGTCCCTGCCGACCTGGAACCGGTCACAGAGCTTGCCGGGACCCAGCCAGGCTGCATTACGCACGCCCCGATGTCGCGCCCGTTGTTGTCCGCGGCTGCCGGCACCACCAGCATATCCGACCATATTCCATCGTCCGCCTCGCCCTCTTCCGTCACCCACGTCCATATGACATTGGCCAGACTTCTCGCGTCGCCCCGCTTCCGAAGCTCTTCTTCGCGCCAGCGTTTGATCTTTGGGCTCATGGCCTAGTCTTGCCTGGCGTTTCTGCGGGGTTATTGGGTTTCTCGCTCCCTCTTGGCCGCGCCGCTTTTCCTTTTCCTTTTCCTTTTCCTTGTCCCTGCGAGCTAATGGGGCTCGAGAGAGGGTCCTCGCCCTCGGACTCGGCGTCATCGGAAACAATCACTTTCGCCGTGTCGTTCTCGCGTTCGACGGCGGCATCGTCAATGAAGGAATTGTCGGCCGAACTGTTTCGGTCTGCCTCGGCCTCGGCCTCACCCTCGGACTCGGACTCGGGGGCAGGTGGGACACTTCTCGGGGGCGCGCCTGACCCACGAACAGGCAGCTTTCCGGGCGCCATGCCCGGGAAGCAGGCGTCTCAATGTCGTCGTCCTCTTCGTCGACGTTAGTTTCCGGTTCGGCGCCCTTGGCTGTCGCCGCTCGTTCCGCTGTCTTTCGGAGGGCTTCCACCTCCCGATAGAGAGGGAAGATCTCTCCAGCCGCAATTCCAGCGGCCACCAGGGAGCCATAACCGCCGGCAAGCAGCTCAGAGTAGCGCTCACGATACATGCGATTCCCGCCCAACCAAAGGCAGGGATCGGGGGTTGGAAAATACTCGGGGCCTGACGGCCGTGTAGTTGACGAATCGCTGGGCGTCCGACCACTTGTGTTCCTCGGTCGCTAACACCTGCTCAACGAATTCCTGGGCGACGTTGCGGGACTTAGCCCTGCCCCATCCCTCGGCGACGAGGTTGTCGAATTCCCTGGTCACGGCCGCCTTGCGACAGACGATATTGCGCAGTTTTGGCGGAGTAGGGAGGACCTCGGTTCTGCGGGGAGAGTAAGACGCGGGCCGAAGCCCCGTTTCACTAAGAGGTCGACGGGGAGAAGTCGGATGAGGCAGAGGCCTCTCGGCCTTTTCAGGCGCAGTGCGAGGGGTCGGCTTGGTCGAGTCGAGGCGGGGGCGCCAGGGAAACTATGCCAGGGGTCTTAACAGCCGTCTGACGTGGAAGCGCTCCCCGGCAGCAATACCAGCGGCTTCTCATCATTCCGGTGCTCTTTGAGACATGAAAGGGTCACCCTGGGGCAGTGACCTGTCCTGTGGTCATATACCCAACGACGTTTGCTTCGGAGGCGTCGGAGCCAGCGCTGGCCTGGCTCTGGTCACTGTCGGAAGAGCTCTCCAGCTTGTCTCTAACGTTTTTGGCGCTGGTACCGCTTTTGTTGGTAAGATACTTGGATTCAAAGCGCACTTTCTTGCCCGAGTTATCTTTGTCGGCCATAGTGCTGGGCTTCTTGGCGAGTGTTATAGTCATTCTGGCGGTCAACTTTTTAGTTATCTTATATACTCTGTGGGTCTTGCTTGTCCTTGTCGCCGGGCTTGTCCCCGTCCGTAGGCTCGGCCGGTTTCAAGGACTCTTTAATGGCCAACTCCTGCAGGCGCTCCTGCTAGTTCTCGGTAGAGAGGTCTTCGTTCTCGAGGATGGCATTGGCTTGGCTTTTCGTGAAGGTCGACCATTCCGGTTCATGGACAGGCGGTATATCCCCGTGGTGTAGGTGGTGCTGACCACGGCGCGTCCAGTCCAGACGGAATTTTAGCGCGGGTGCTCGACATGATCCGGGAGTTGAGGCCTGCGGCGGGCTTTGGTGCTGCGTCACCCATTCGTCGAGTTTGAGTTGCGGCTGGGGGGTCGAGTCGATGGTCTTTATCTTGCGGCCCGGGTTGGGACATGTCGTCTTGCTGCTCTGATACAGAGACCAGAGGTCGAAGATGCCATAGAATAAGTTCGAGATCTCATCGAACGCTTGGTTAACCGTGGCCGACGGCACGAACATGATACTGGGGGTAAACGTGCGCTCTCCGGGCATAAGCTGGAAGTCCGGATCCGACACCTGCTTTCGCGGTCGTCGCGCGCTGACGTGGCCTTTCTCATCGTGACTGATCCGTGTACCCCGAGGAGCTTGTAATGGAGACCTGCGAACACGTCCAGTCTGTTCGGCGGCGCGTCGGGGCGAGCGAAGGAGAACTGGGCGAGCGCCGAGTAGAGAAGCCCCTCTCGGTGGACGAGCTCGTCGTCCATTTTCTGGAACGGCACACGCGAGCGCGGATAGTGAGAGACCTGTCCGAGCTGCTGTCTGATGATCTCGGGTGCGTACACGATGCCGGGCTCGCCCTGGATTCGGTCGTCGATTTCGCCTCCGGTGGCGAGCGTAATAGCGTGGGCATACATGAGACGACCCATGGTCGGGTGTTCCATCGTGGTTTGGCATGCAACAAAAGACCCTGACGTCTTGGTCCCAGCGTTGCAGGTGCTGTTGAGGTTCTACTGTAAGACTGGGAGTAAGAGCTTCCAGTCTGTTTCTGGGTGTGATGAAGACCATTGCAATCGCACGCATTGGTCGGTCAGGGACGGGCACTGGCCTGTACAACCCTGCTGGTTGCTGCCTGTCTGTTTGCCCGAGGCAGCAGGATTTGCATCCGGCGATGTGATTCTGGGCAAATTTGGTGACTCCACGAATTGAGTAGCCTTCCAGTTCCTTAAGCATGCGTACCAACCCGAGATGGCTTTTGCTGTCATGCGCCGATTTCTCCTCATGGGGCATCTGGTACTCTCCGTTGATCCGATTAATGGGTCAATAGTGCGTGATGGAAGTATGCATAATGCATTACAAATGAGTTAACTTGTCCAGATCGACGGCCCTCAGAGCCTCGTCAATCTGATGCTGCCTACTGGCACGCAGGAACTCCTTGAGAGCGGCCATGTCCCCCGGGACAGCCAAGTCTTGCACCAGCAAGATGCAGCTTCCACGGACTTGGCCGGAGCTGTTGCATTTGGTTTGAAGACCTTTCAGGTCATCTATTTCCCGATAGCTCCAGTCGATGGCATCGCGAAGAGGATAACGGATTGAGGCAGGTTGGCAGTTATACGCATCGAAACCCACCAGGGCCGCGATGGGCAGCAAGGTACGATGGCCTTCTGGGCCCCCAAAGGTATACTGTTCCCGCAAGTTGGGGCGAGCAGTCTCCGCGGTCGAGCAGATAGAGCCCGTCCACAGGTTGCAGGCGCGACGACAGACCTTGACCTTCACCCACTGACCTCTGGGCTTGGGTAACCGGTGGTCGTCGACAAAGAAGGTACCAGCCCCGCTGGCCCAACCGAGAGTCTCTGCGTAGACCACGTTGTCCTCTCCCTTGGGGATCTCGCGATGGTCGACAGTTCGGATAGCTGAAAGGCTAGCAACACGGAAGGTCTTCATGTCAGGGTAAAGTGGTTCATCGAGCCCTGGGTGAGGGCCTGGGCCCTGGCTCAAAGGAGGGGGCTGGGGTTCCTCCTGCATGGTTCTGGGAAAATGAAGATGTGAGGTTTCCGCCTATTGTCCCAAGGACTTGGTTTTTGCAGCGCTTTCCTTTCTCCCCAACCACATAGTATTTGTATGCGGCATGATTGCGCACGCGGTTTGCCACTGTAGATGAGTCGAGAATGGATTGATGGTGAATTGGCAATGAATTATACATATGACTTTCGCGCTGCAAGAAAAGCTTTATCGAGGAAGAAGCAACCCCGGACAAGCGCTTCTGGCGTGCCGCCAATGTAAAGGAGGAGGGTTGAATCGTGTCGGCCACGTCGCTATAGTCGAATGGGAAGTCTTCGTTCCAGGTCCGCTCTTATGGTCCCAAGTGTGTGTGTTCTGGTGTTCTACTCCTCCACTTTCTCCTCCGTCTGGTTAACGGACGTCTCCAGGGGCTCATCCGGCTTCCAGGCCGCAGTATACGAGAAGCTTCTCTCCTCGGGCCTTACACTCCAGCGCCTGACGTAGGACCTCCGCATACTTGGTTGCGTCATGCACGACGTAGCGAATTTGGTTGACTCGGTCCGCATACCAGCTGAACCGTTTCCCGGGCCGTGTGGCGTAGAAGAGCCACTTCAGACCGCCGGTTGGGTCTGCGTCGTCGAAATTTTCCGCTTCGCGGGTGCCGGCGGCCGGGAGCGGCTTTGTCTTGCCAACACTGGCAGCCTTGTGGCTGATGGTGTCCTTGGTCGGGGTTGCTGCCCGATGTCCATGTCGTTGGCGTCTGGCAGAGTCTCAGAGTCTTCTGACTCCCCTTCACTGGCGTCAGAGGCGGTGTCGTCGGTGTGACTGTCCCCTTCTTCCTCCGAACCTTCCTCTCGCTGGCGCCGCCGCCGGCGACGGGGGCTGGGCTTGGGGTCACCGCCGAAAAGCTGGGCGGTTCCTAGGCCGAGCAATGCCTCGTCTTCGTCAACGCCGCCGCCGAGGTCACAAGGCGTCTGACAAGCCTGGCGGTCGGATCGGTGAGGCTAATGTTGGCTGAGGTCCGCGGACGCATTCTTGAGCCGGACGACTGACGCCCTCGATAATGGCGTCGTTGTTGTTGATCCACCCCTCACTGGGGTTAAAGGACATGCCGAACTCTTCGACCGTGGTTTTGGCCTCCCTTTCAACCGCCAACCCGGCCTTCCTGTCGACCGTCGCTCAGGCCTCTCCCTTCAGGCCAACCTCAGTAACGGGGATGTCTTTGGGCTCCGCGAGGAACTTGAGTCTTATTGCTAGGAAATGGTTGTTGGTCGCGGACCTTTGCAACAGAAATGGGGGTAAGCTACCGTCGGGCGACGGAAGATCCCGCCCAGTCCCTCTTTCGCTGCGTTATTGTTGCATGAGGAGAACTTCTATGGCACAAGACGCCTTCACACCCAAAGAGTCGACGAGACGAATGCCGCAATGGAAAGCGTAGAGACAGCAGGAAGAAGGCGAAACCGCAAAAGCTCTTTCTCGGTGAAAATAAAAGAGAGCATTCGAAGTATATGTAGGTGAAAGTGAGTTGATGAAGAATCTCGTTGAAAAAAGACCAAGCCTTTGCAAAGAGAAGAAGAGAAGTGCAGCTTCGACTTTTGCCTGCTTAAGAGGAGGTTATGGATAAGTAAATGTAGAGGCAACAAGATGCGAGAGATTTTGCGTTTAAATGAATGTCACTGGCGGCCTGACAGCCGCTGCTGCCTCGGAAGTAATTGGCCGTAATAGTTGGCAGTGCAAACCGAATGGATCAACGAGAACAATAGGCCGGAAGCTGCCAACTGATTCACCGACGCTCGTTTGCACGCTGAGACACTGCGCACGTGCCAATGCCTATTGCTTTCCAAACGAGCTTGGCCAAGGTATGGGGAAGGCGGAGGGGGATTGTTACGATGGCTCTTTTCCACCAAGGTTCCAGCAGCGCTGTTGAGCGGGAAGATGTTGGCTCTTTGACAATACGACCTTGGTCTTGCAAATGGAGGGAGTCTGGAGACTCGGCTAGGCGGATGAGAGTAACTCAAACGAATCCATGTGCGCGGTGATCAGGGGCAACTCACGATTTGACGCTGGTGTGAATTTGTCAAGAGGGGCTGTGAAAACACCATCCTGTGCACCCAGCGTGTTGCCAACGATGCCCGTAAAGAAACACTTGCTACCCTGAGTACCCTCAAGCGTCATGTGCCTTGTCGGCTCAATGAGAGTCCATCAAAGTCAATGTCCCCTCACCTACCCCCCCGTCTTCTCTGCCACGCTTTCGATCCACCGCGTGCTCAAATCCGGACTCTTGTCAAACGTTTGGTCAAACGGCCACATGGGTCGTTGTATCCGTTTGTGCCCCAGCCTTTGCAAGTCCTGATCCACGCCGCCGGGGGTCAACGCAAGCATCCAGCCCTTGGCCATGTCGAACAGCTCTGGCTCCAAGTACCCAATCTTGACGACGACAACGTCTGCACGTCGAGGGTCGAGGCGCAGGTCAGTGAAGTCCCTTTCCTTGTGATACGGCTTGCGAAGGCGGGTGAGGATGGCGTGGACGGATCCGACTTGAAGGACCACTTCTACCTCAGCGTCTCGATCACCGCGCTTGATTGCATGCACAACGCCCGTCATTGTCAGCGGAGGCGCATGGATCTTGTCAGCTTCCGCCCCTGCCGTGACCGTAACCGTGGCACCGACACCTGCTGCGACAGCTGTCTCGACGGCTTTTGGTCCCGGTAAGCTGGCGTAGATGACGGTGTAACCCGAGTCCGGGGCCTTGAACTCGGGGCGATCCAGGAGCTTGGTCAAGCCCCATGTCACATCGCCAGAACCACCGGCAGTAGGGTTATCGCCCGAGTCGGAGATGAAGAACGGCCGTTTTTCCTGGGGAGACTTGACGGCGGCGTCCAAGCATTCGGCAAGGGAGCCCGTGGGCGCGACAAATTTGAACTCGCCGCGCGCATCCCAGAACAGCTTCGCCAGTCGCTCTGCGCCCCAGGATACAGGCTCCTTGTCCCAGCCCGTCACCATGACCACCGCTCGATTCCTCGGCTCGTCAGCCCAGGCGTATCCAACCCAGATGGCAGCGTCAATGACGCCAGGACACGCCTCGACCTCGGGCACGGCCGCGTAGATGCGCTTGGCCGGCTCCATCCGAGTAGAGGTTTGCTCGCCAGGAAGCAAAATGGGGATGGGGATCCAGGCTTTCAACGGCCTGCGGTCGGACGAGGCTTGGATTAGGTTGACGAGATTACGACAAGCTCGCTCCTTGGTTTCTAGCACATCGGTGTGTGGTGCAAAGCGATAGCAGGTGATGAGGTCCGTCAAGCGAGCCAGCTCGCGTGACACATTGCCGTGCAAGTCCATGGAAGCCGAGACGAGGGTCTGGGGACCGATGGCTTCTCGGATACGCCTCAGCAGCTCCGCCTCGGCGTCGTCCATGCCCTCAACACACATGGCCCCGTGGATGTCGAACCACAGGCCATGGACCTTTCCCTTGGACATGATGCCACAGAGACGAGAAACGATTTCGCCCGCCAAGGCCTCGAAGGCGTCTCTTTTCACAATGCCCCCCGGGATGGCATGCCCGATCAATGCACCCTCCCACTTGGCATCTCGCCCGAGCGGCTGATCGGCGTGGAGGAAGGGATATCTGTTGATGATGTCGTCGCCGCGCTGGGGATGGAAAGCGGCGGCAAGCGTCCTCGACGGGGTAAAGGTGGACGTTTCGCAGCCTAGGCCTGCGACTGCTATGACAGGACGAGCAGACATGGTCTTGGCCGTGAATTGCAGAGCACGTAGGATTGAAGTTGGGAGGTTGAGCTGGCGCGGGGTTTGGAAGCCGATTGGATTTCCCGCCAACTAATTACATACAACCGCAAAGCTCTCCCTCAACTGCAGCCAAAAGGGGCCGAGTCAAGCCCATCCCATAATAGCATGTAGTAGGTGCGCCTTTGACGAGAACCGGAACCTCCGTCACACTCTGTTGACAAGAGATGCAGGCGGCGGCAAAGCATGACCCCGAGTAGGTAGGAAAGCAAACCCATTTCGCCAGAAAATATATATACACATAAACTGCTCGAGAGAGTTATGCTAGAGTACAAGTATGTTACATTATAAAATCATGTTTTATGTCCTGGAAGCAGCTGAGCTGCGCCATTCCCGCGCTGCCAATTACATGTATGTAGTCATGGAAGGACTTACTCTACCAAGGGAACATTCCAACAATTCGGACATTAATCTTCAATCGCTTCATCGCCATCTCATCCGCTCCTTGTCAGCGGTTCATGTCGTCGTCGTGGCATTATTCGAGTACAAGCTCATCCTCACGCCAGCGCCGCAGTAGACCTTTTTGTCTCCCGGGCACAGCATATCGCACTCCGTCTTCGTCACATTCTTGCCTGGCGTGGCGCCGTCGATGCCCGCAAGATTGAGCTTGTCGCCGCACCAACATTCCCGGCCATACTCAACCCCTGCCCACGAATAGCTCCAACACTTTCTCAAGCACCGGTCAATGGTCATGTTCTTTCCGTCGTCGAGAACTTGGAGTTCCAAAAGACGGCCATTTGAGGGCTCCAACACACAAGAGTAAAAGGTGAAGTTGGCATTCCCAGGCCAGACGATGGGGCCTGTCGGAGTCGCTGAAGCCAGCTGCGTGGTCACCTTTGTCGAGTTTGTCACCGTACTGGACGTCACAGTGGGCGTATCCGGTAGACCCTTTGAACTTCCCGACCCGGTGGACGACGTGTCGGGCGCCGTTGACGGAGATGGCGTTGCACCTTGGGTCCCTGAGCTGTCAATGGTAGCGTCGCTGAGCACGTCCCCAGCCAGGGAAGGGCTCGGCGGCGCCGTGGTTGCCGAATCACCTATTTTGTAAAGCTGAATTCTGTTTCCAGCGCCGCAGTACTCGGATGCATCGCCAGCACAGGGAAAAGAACAATCATTCTCATTGCTGGCTTTGACGCTTCCTTGCTGAAGGCTATTGCCACAGTAGCACTCCCTTCCATATTCGGTGGCAAAATACTTGAAGCCATCGCAAAACTTGGCGCATGACTCGAGCGTCATCTTGTCGTCGGCAGAACCGCTTCCAAGCAGAGCTCGGCTGTTTGTGGCTTCTGTCCAGCATCCTTGGGACTCGTACTTTCCGACCGTCTTCTTTACGGCCGGTCCAGTAGGCGTCGGACCGGCGGAGCTGCTGCTTTTAGTCGTGGGGCCTGGGCCGGCATCAGTAGTAGTCGTCGTCAACCCAGGGGTGGTAGTCGTAGAACTGGACGGCAGCGGGGCACCGAGCCTATAGACATTGAGTCTCGAAGGGCCACCGCAAAACTCGGTCGTGTTGTCTATCAAAGTCAATTTCTGCCAAGAAGCCGACCTCGAGAGCATACCTGTGCAAGTCATGCCACAATCCACGTCGGGAGCGTGCACCGAGCCGGTCCCCAGCTGGTTACCACACCAGCACTCCCCTCCATATTCCAGTCCTGCATAAGAATACGTCGCTCCCTTGCAGGCATTGACGCACATAGCCACCGTCTTCTTCTCCGTGTTCACGCCGTTGGGAAGCGCTCGGGCGTTCGGCGCTTCGGTAAAGCACCCCATACTGATGAAGCCCGATACGCCGGGGTTCACGACGGGCCCGGTGACTGGGGGCCTGGTGTAGTTGCCGTTCCACCGAAGCGAGTCGGCAAACAGCGACATGTAGGTCCCGCCGGCTGCGTCTCCTGCCCCATTGCCGCCGCAAATCTGGTTGATGTCTCCCGCACAATTGTAATTGCAATTCTGGTCATCAACCTTCTGCAGCGGAATCTGGTTTCCAGCCCAGCACTCGCGAAGATACTGTGTACCACAGAAGATGTAGCTGTTTTTCGCGCACGCCGCGATGCACTGCGCGTTGGTGAGTTTGTCGGCGTCGATGAGCTGGTTTGGCAATTGGCGGCCTGGAGTGTTGTCTTTATAGCATCCAATGTACCGAAACTGGCCTTGTCCGCTGGGCAGCAGAGGAGGTGCCTGCTCAGCGACCGCGTTGCAGAGGAATTGGATGAACTGCTTGCCAAAGCCGGGGTCATTGGTGTTCATGGTCCACTGCGCCGTGCCGTTGTAAGACGCCACGTTCCATTGGGACTTGGGCGCGGCGCAAGTGAGAACGGCAGTGCCGCTTTCGCCGGGTCCAAAGGACGAGCCTTCGGCCAGATCGACCTGGTTGGCTGCTCTCACTATGCTAGCAACGCCGAACGGAGGCTTCGAAACGGTCAAAGATAGCTTCACCCCGCCGGGAGGGGCATTGTTGGTGACTCTGAACTTGAGAGATCTCGACGTGTTCTCAGTCACGTTACCAAAGTTGAAAGGAGTGCCAGACTGGTACTTGACCCAACCTTGGCCATCGGGTGTCTGAAACTCAAGAAGCGCGATAGCTGCTGGCCCGGAGGAGCCGGCAATGGAGACTGTGCCATTGCCGCCGTCGGTAACAAACTTGACGAAGCCTGTGAAGGTGCCGCTGGTCGTTGAGTTGAAGGCGACGCTGACGGTCACGCCCGAATTGGCCGCGACGGCTGTCGGGACATTTTGGAGCGTAAACTTGCCGACGACAAGGTTGCCATGGCCATCCCAGGGCTGAAACGGTCCCGTCGAGTTACCCACCGAGTACAAGATGGATATAACGTTAAGCGGCGAACTGCCCCTGTTGGAAACCACGAGACTCTCCGATACGCCGCCGGGGTCTTGTCCGGTGACGATGCCTTTGAACGTGATGGTTGTTGGGCTCAGAGCCAGGAGCGCACCAACGCTGCGTCCCGTCCCAGTGAGCCTCGCGTGAGTCTCGGTGCTATAGCCAGCGATGCCGTTGGTGGTGTTGATCAGGAGGTCGACCGACTGAAAACCGACGCCCGTCGGACGGAAAACGGCATCAACGCTAAACGATTGTCCCTGCAACAGTTGAAGCGGCAACTTGGGCGAGTCAGAAATTCCAAAATGCTTTTTCTCTCCCAGCCCGATGCCTGTAACGATAAGATCGATAGTGGCCTTGCAGGTGACAGACTCGGTGCTGCTGCTGTTCTTGATATTGACGTTGCCAAAGTCGACAGGTGAAGAGCAGTTGAGCGGGGCATTGACTGGGGCACCGAAGCCGTAGACGTACCCAAGCGTGGTGCCGACATAGAGCATACCATCGCCGAAGACTGGACGAGTAAACTTGGTGATGCCTGGGACGTTGAAGGAGTTTAGCAGAACGAGGTTACCATTTTTTGGAACGGCATTGTAGACTTTGACCCCAACGCCCTGCACGTCTGTAACCCACAAGAGTCCTGTTCCCTCCTGTCCGTCGAGGGAGGTGACGGTTCCGTGGGAGACACCGAGGATGTAGGCGTTGGGCGTTGGCGAGACGGCCACCTTTGTGAAGGCAGGAACGCCGTCATTGCAGGAGAATTTGAACACGTTAGTTGGGTAGCCGACCACGTTGATGTAGATCCATCCCCCTTCTAGCGGGTAGACACCCGCCCCGGCATAGACTGAGTTTTCGTTCTGAAACACCTGCAGGACATCGTCGAGACCGTCTTTGCCGTTGCGATAACCACCCAGATTGTCCAAGTTGAGCCAGTAGGTTTTCCCTGTCTTTCCCGTAACCACACCGACGCGCTTGACATCACCGCACGCAAACTGGCTGGGGAGCATTTCGAGGGGCGAGGTGCCAAGGTCCTTGTCAGCCCCGTCCAAGGCCTGCTTCTCCCACGGCATGAAAAAGTCGACGAGGTTGAGGCTGCCGTCAGCGTTCATGGTCATGTGAAGTGCTGCTTCCTCCAGGGCTGTGGGCGGGTTGAAGCCCTTGACAGGAATGTTGCTAAGCTGGGACGCGTATCCGTTTCCCGTGGCGAGGTAGATGGAGCCGGCGTCGTCCGAGGAGAGACCGCCGCCACTCATCCATATGCCCGCGCCCGGAACAGTGTTGGGGACGCCCTTGCCCTGCGTGGACCAGCGTTCAATAACTTTGCCGGTGGCCTTGTCCCAGCCCATGATCCAGCCAGTGAAGTTGTACTGGACACAGTGGGATGCGAATCCGGCGTAGATGTACTGGCCGGTGAGCAGCAGGGCGGGTCGCTGGAGGTGGATGCCGCCGGTAAACATGCGATTGTCGCCGTTTCTCGATAGAATGCCCTCGAGGTCGACGGGGAAGTTGGGGCGCTCGCTCAAGTCATTTACGTCTAAAGCATGGAGATAGTAGCGACCGGCGGGGCGCCCCTGAGGCTTGTCGCCAAACTTTTGGTTGACATAGGTTTTGGCCATGAGATAGAGGGTATCTGAGCCGTAGTCAATTACACCCGTGGATGTGACTCCGATGGTTGGGTTGATGTCTACACAACCGTCGAGGTCGGCAGTGAGAAAGGGGATGTGGAGGTTTCTGGACGCGAGAATCTCGCCTGTTTTCGAATCAAGTCTGTAGACGTTGTTCTGCGTCGTGGCAAAATAGACGTATTGCTTTGTGCCGCCGTTGGGGGTGTACACGAGAGGTTGGGAGAAGATCTGCTCGGGCTGTCCTACATAGGTGCCGGGGAGAGGTGTGCGGAAGACTTGGCCAAACTGAGAACTGCCAACAATGGCAGGATCCATACGATGGTTTCTGGAGAAGTAAAAGTCAGCAGATATTCCAAGAAGAAGGATGGGCCACTCACGTCTGAAATCCTGAACGTGTATTGTCACCTCCCCATGTGATTGTGTCGGTCGAGGCCAGCGCGCCGACCAAGGCCACCAGGGCCGAGGCGACGACGGCGCCCAGCGGCTTCATGGCTGCGACGGCGACGGCGACAAGGTGGACGATTAGCGGTTAGTGAGACGAGGCAAGCTGTCGTCGACGACGGCGAGCAGTCGCTGGCCAGGCAGGGGCGGAGTGGAGGACGAGAGGAGGACTAAGAGAGCGAGAGGTGGCCATGCTGTGGTTGATATTGTCGCCGCCCGGCCAAGGTACCATTGGATCCGGCTGCAGGACCCTTGTAGCTGTCTTCCATTCTCTCTCTACCTGCTCTTCCAGCCCGGTCAGCACGTACCGTCAGGCCCTGGCACCGACATGCATGTAGATGGATACCTACCTACCTGAGGCTGGCGTGCTGTCGTCTCAAGACGGGCTGCCGAGTGAACCGCGGACACTCGAGGCACCCGATGAATGACGGACCGCTCGGCACCCAGACACTCGCTGTGTGGCGCCGAGCACCCGGTGTGTTCGTCATGTCGGGCTGCCTGGTCGAGGCAGAGCAAGGCCTAATGTCCTGCTTGGGCGGAGGTTCTGGAGACCTGTTCTAGAAGGCGAGCGGAGAGCGTCGGCAAAACGGCCGTGAAAGCGTTGCACAAGGGTCGAGCAGCCACCAACAAACAGACAGGCCTGGGCCGGTCCATCAAGCCAATTGCATGCATGGCGCCTAAAGGGCGGCGTTGTGATGGATGGATGCGGGAAAATGGCACCAAGAATAGGTCGACGTCTTTTTTTCTTTTGCCTTGCTCGGCCGCAAGGCACCCCGGCAAGGCCCCGCTGATCAATCGGGGCGGGGTGCGGTCCCTGATGGCTCAGCGGGCAGATCCGCTGAAGAAGTCCGCTGAGGAACCAAGCTGGCGCCTGGGTAGCAGTACCCAGCTTGCCTCGCACCTACATGCAATGACTGCCCCGCAGCTCTACCGTGTTCTGCTGGTTATAATAGGTAGGTAGTCAGGCTTCTCCTGGGATTAAACGAGGACCCGGTAACATCCAACCCCTGCACATGCTCTGCCTGATGCATGGCGCCGAGGACCGAGAACGCAATGCAGGGGTCATCCATCACCGTAGCCCAGGAAATGCCCGATGTCATGTTACGTGCACATGGGAGCAAGCCACCTTTTGCAATCTCTTGCCTGCCTCAGACCGGCCCGGACCTGGCGGCATGATGCAGCCAACTTGAAGGTGGTAGCATCAATTATTGTTATATTTTTATTCCCGGCTCTGGACTCGATGCAGCATGACCCGTCAGCCCTCGGCACGTCGTCCATCTGCCATCCTCACATGCCCAAAGTCCAGCCCAAGGCTATCGTATTGACTGGCTGCATCTCAGGTCCGCACTCGGCGTAGTTGCTCATCTTCTTTTCTCGTGCCTTGCATCCATCACCGCATCTTCCCCTTCCTGTCATCATTCACACCATTTCGCAATGGTGCTCGACTGCGCATACGAAAGCTGAGGGTAGGAGGGCAGCTGTTTATGTAGTATGCAAGCCTTGCTGCTCGATCCTGATCAGCTCTGCAAGGGGTCATGCCCTTTAGTGCCCCCCCTGGTTCATCAATGCTGTGTAACGTACGGGAGCAAATCTGGCATTTCAGCTCTACCGAACGTAGAGGTCAGCACTTAAGCTCTCACTCTTGATGCATTCACTTGACTTGGCAACTTGGGCCGTCAATTTTTTAGGCAAAATGCCGAGTGCCAACGAGTGTCAACGGGCAGCCTGGAGAAGGCCATTGATGGCACTTTCGGTGGCCTCGATGATGCTCAAAGGGAGGCAAGGCAAGGTAGACAGTTGGCTGGCTGTCTGTCTCGCAACAGTGACCATGTAGACAAGTGTCTTAATTCAGATCTCGGGTGCCACTGCTTGCGACATCAAAACGGCGGGTTCCGCACATACATCGTCTTGGCCTAATGCATCCCGCAGCGAAGACGCAGGTGACTGATGCCCTATCTTTGCGGGTGACCAGCCTCTTGGAACAAGGAGAAGAACACGGAGCACAACTGCAGAACATGAGGGACAAGCATTTTCTTCTTCACACCGCCCGACATGCCGGCGAATGCAATGAAAAGAAAAGGAGAGGCGTGCCCCCTCGAGGGAGTGTAATACCAGAGACACAGACGAATGTTGGACAACCAAAAATTGTGCCTAACGGACCAGCAGCACTCTGAGGGGCTAGTGGCCTCAAGGAGAACCTCGGAGATGCCAGTCCGTGTCCCGATCTCTTGAGCACCGGACTGGAGAAAGAAGGCACACGTCAGTGGGCTAGGAGAATCGGCAGGCACCTCTCCATGTACCAGGAGAGTTGGGCAAGCGGGTTGCTTGACAACGACCATCACAGCAAGTCACTCGCATCATGACGAGGCAGTCACGGGGCTGTCTCACTGCCTACAGTGTCTTTTGACAGGGAGAGAAGGAGACACTGCATTGCGACCGAGTAAGCGGGAGGAGCCAGACCGAAGCTGGGCAAGCTCCAGGGCGATCCTTGGTCAGCGACCGTCCTACCAGGCAAGCACAAGTCCTGACGACAACATCATCAACCTCGCCTAGCACGCCGCGCAAAGGTAAGCGAAGGAAAGAAACCGGGCCTCGCTTATCAGGCACTCCCACGGTGGAGCAAGAGAGGGTGATGCCATGGCCAGGAAACCAATCAAGCAGCATCCGAGGATGGAAAAGTGGCCCCGTCTTGACGGCCATCGAACCACACAGCGCCGACACGATTGTCATTCGCAGGCCCCTTGCTTGGCCGCACCCCCTCGCAGGACCCCTCTTTCTGCAGAGTCTCATGATAAGGGAGAGACCGCGGCAGTGGGCTCATGGCCCCAGGCCAAGCCGATGCTGGGCGGGCATCTCCTCTTTGGTACCAGCAGCCCCCATGGGTCCTTGTCAACCAGACTCTGTTGAGATGTCGACCCGCCACGGTTGAGTACCAGGTATCCGCGCATCACAGAGGTCCTCCACTGCGTCGTCTTCATGGCACAAGCTCCATTACTACTTGACATCGACCGCTCGTGACTATGAGGCTCCCAGTCCTTGGCCTTCGAGCCCTGCGCCGACCTGCCTCTGCCTGCTCCTCGCCTCCCCCATTTTCCTCGAGGACTTGTTCTGCCGGCCAGCCGCGTACAGGTGCTACCCTGGTCGACTCGCCCACGGCCACCCACGACCTCGCCCCCCCGCCCGAAGCCAAGCCAAGTCCCCATCGCGAGGCAGAGGCCGACAACATCTTCCGAGATGCAGTGGCCGCCAGAGCGCCGCGGCAGGACTGGACACGCGAGGAAATATCTGCCATCTACTATCAGCCGCTTCTCGAACTGGCTCACTGTGCCGTCAGTCTCCCCTGATCTGGAGCGCCTTGGTAATGCTGACAATGTGGAGCACAGAGCACCGTCCATCGGCGATTCCACAAGCCCGGCGAGGTTCAGCTCTGCACCCTCATGAACATCAAGGTAGGCGGCTGCACCGAAGACTGCTCCTACTGCGCCCAGTCCACGCGCTATCAAAAGGGCACTGGGCTCGAGGCCAAGCGCGTCGAGAGCGTCGAGTCGGTCCTGGCCGCGGCAAGGCGTGCGCGCGACAATGGCAGCACCCGCTTCTGCATGGGCGCGGCCTGGCGAGACATGCGAGGGCGCAAGAACAGCCTCTCCAACATTACCGAAATGGTCCGCGGCGTGCGCGCCATGGGCATGGAGGTGTGTGTGACGCTAGGCATGGTGGATGAAGATCAAGCGAGGCAACTCAAGGAAGCCGGCCTGAGCGCGTACAATCACAACCTGGACACAAGCCGAGAGTTCTACCCCTCTGTCATCACCACGCGCTCCTACGACGACCGCCTGCGGACCCTGGGCCGAGTCCGAGACGCCGGCATTAGCGTCTGCTCCGGCGGCATCCTCGGCCTCGGCGAGTCGTCGAGCGACCGCATCGGTCTACTTCACACAGTCGCCACCCTACCTGCTCACCCGGAGAGCTTCCCGGTCAACGCCCTCGTTCCTATCAAGGGCACTCCGCTGGGGGACACGCCCCCTCTCGCCTTCACCAGCATGCTGCGCACCGTTGCGACGGCCAGGATCCTCATGCCCGCCACCATCATAAGGATTGCAGCTGGTCGCAAGAGTATGGAAGAGGAGAAGCAGGCCCTGTGCTTCATGGCCGGCGCAAACGCCATATTTACTGGCGACAAGATGCTCACCACCGACTGCAACGGCTGGGACGAGGACAGCGCCATGTTTGGCCGCTGGGGGCTGACTCCAATGAAGAGCTTCGGCAAGACGCCGCCTGGCGAGACTGATGCTGCTGGACAGTAGGGGCTGTTTGTACGGTCATGTCTGATGATGAAGCGGAACAAGAATCAACAACAGCAACAAGCGGTCCCGCTCTTGCAAGTTTGCTTGGGATACCATGTCGTGATGGCTCTTGAATCTCTCTTCAGCAGTAAATGATCTACAGCTTGGGCGGCTCCAGCCGCTCCGCGCTCACCGCGGCCATTGTCTCTGCCACGGCGAGCGTCTTTCTTCCTGCCAAACACTCGCAGATCCATTCCTCTATGGCCTGGCACAGGCCCCGTATCTCTTGTGTGCTATTTCCTGCGTGTAGGCAAAGCCTTACTCGGTCAGTGCCAGTGG